>NC_053027.1:61992958-62012394 GCF_003073215.2 Triticum urartu
GGGGTTGTTGCGTATGGGATAAAGGGGACTTGATGCTTTAATGCTATGGTTGGGTTTTACCTTAATGATCTTTAGTAGTTGCGGATGCTTGCTAGAGTTCCAATCATAAGTGCATATGATCCAAGAAGAGAAAGTATGTTAGCTTATGCCTCTCCCTCATATGAAAAGTCCAAACTAGTGGAGATCTCGTTCATTTGGAACATAAAAGTGGCCACGGCGCGTATTGCACGCATGCATCTTCTGGCTCAAAACATCCGTATAGTGTCCAATGCTCCATCATACTGCTGAATAGTGCCATAGCTAGGTACACACATACACATCAATAATTAGGAAAATAATTACTATTCATTAATTGCCTGAACAAGTAGGTCAGGCACATCACACGTACACGTCTCGGCTAGACTGGAGTACAGCAAGGAACTGACAGTTCACTCACGCATACGGACGTGTGCATACATGTCGCATAAATATATATGCACACACAGTGTGTGTGCAAGGTACAGACATAGACACACTACTGAAATAACACACGCAGGCAACTTTATTTTATTTTTTTAGTAGCTCATCAGTATCGTATGAGCACTCCATCAACGTAGACATTAAGCTCCACACAAGCGCGTCCATGCATGCACGTAGGAAGGGTTATATATTGAACTAGTTGACACTGCATAAGAATAAGACATATATATTATGTCAGAGAAAATCACGGCAGATGTAACATGCTAAAAAAACACAATCGACCGTGTTTCTTAAAATATGAACTTAATATCACTGTTTTGTTACTATATATTCACTTCCTATAGCTCTTAAGAAAAACTATGCAGGTACGTGTTTGCTCATGACTTGTTTTAGTATTTGTCCTCTTTTTTGGGGGGTCATATTGTTTGTATTGTCAGAACCTTTTCTCTTCTGTACTAGCTTCGATGCTGGATTAAAAGTTTAAAACTACAGTAACTGTTTGGCCTGGTGTAAAAAACCGTTTGCTTTTTATAACGTGAAAACAGACGGTTATGGAGTAGCACCACATGGAAATATGCACAAGATCTGGACTAGACGGCTGCGCGAGAAGATGAAAAATGCATGCATTTGGATCAGGAGACCGAAAGGTTAAAACATACGTGTCGCAGTTGGTGGACATGCTGATGGGGAAGGGCACACTGACGCCGCACTTGCCGGGCACGCCGGAGACCTTGCCCATGTTGATGGACTTGATGCTGGTGGCGAGGCTCTTGAGGCACCTGCACGCTATCTTGCGGTCCGAGCTGCTGCGGGCCATGCCGTTCAGCCCCTGCACGCCGGAGCAGCACTCCTTGCTGATCGAGGACGCCCTCCCCGTCACGTACGCCCGTGTGGATGGACTTGATGCTGGTGGCGAGGCTCTTGAGGCACCTGCACGCTATCTTGCGGTCCGAGCTGCTGCGGGCCATGCCGTTCAGCCCCTGCACGCCGGAGCAGCACTCCTTGCTGATCGAGGACGCCCTCCCCGTCACGTACGCCACGCACGGCGCGAGCTTGGAGTCCACCTGCCCGCACGACAGCGCCGCCGAGGCCTCCCTGCCGGCCATCATCAGCACCACCGCCGCCAGGACCACGGCGGCCACCATAGCCTTGCTGTTGAGACGAGCCATCGATCGGTAGCTGCAAGCTAGTTCCTTAAGCTGCTAGCTAGCTAGCTATGGGTGATCAGATGAGTGTGGTTAAGCTGGTGGAGTGTGATGGTGTGGAGGAAAGGGTGTGGCGTGGAGGGTATAAATAGGGGAACGGTGAACATGCAGCAGGATTGATTGAGCAATTGATGCCCGTCGCTGCCAGGTCGTTGGCTGGTGGAGTTAATTGAGAAGGTGGATCCACCCTGCAAGTGCATGTACTCGCTAGAAAGTACGCTCGATCTCTTTGCAATTGGCATGTGTCTCTTTGCTTTTACTTTGTTTTTTATAACAGTTTTTTATAAATGTTTTTTGTGGGAAGAAAGTTACCGGTGGTGTGAACTTCTTGGTTGCTGCCCTGACCCTGAAACTGCCTCATGGCTCCACATATTCAACACAGTGTTTGGCTGCTCTCATGGAATTGTAACCATGACTGAGGGCATGTTCTGAATTCTTCCCACTCCATGCTTCTTCAACTCCAGGCGTAGATCCGGACAGAACATTTGGGCTCCGTGGAGTCAGCTTCACGAAGTGGTACAAGCCTGTAGTGCAAATTGCTGAAAACGAAGAAGCAAGGAGTTCCTACTAATTACAAGAGGATGCCGCCGCAAAGTACAAAAGACGATTTGCGAAACAACTCCCAGCCGCCTGTGGGATGCTTGCCTCGCTAGTATCCTGTGCGAGCGCACGTGGCCAGCCCTCCTCCACACAACGATACAAGGTGGGCTGCCTCCATCCGGCCCGAGAAAATTGGATATTTACCATTTTCAATACGTGGCTTCTCATCCGGCCCAAACTGGCACACAACAGTTAATAGGCTCTCAGCTGAGCCAAATTGTGAAGAGAAGTTACGAACACTGCCGAACGAATGGAATCGCCAAGTCGAAGCAAGCTCCAAAAGCTGGTTTTGTGAAGTTTGAGAAGCCCAGAGAGGCTCGGAACAGGCCCTGAATAGCTAGTTTTTGGGCGCAAGGGCCCCTTTTCTATCTCGATGGGCCATTGGCCGATCTTTGTTAGATAAAGAAGAAGAACAGTACAACAACATTCAACAGTTCAGGAGATCAGAGCCGCTGGAAAGAAATTACAAGGGAAAAACAAGAACCCTAAAACCACGCGACGCCGTGGTGACTAACTCCTCAGGTTAGCCACACATCCAGCGGATCTCCATACTCCAATATCCTCTCCGATTTGGTCTAGGACTCGATCAATGCTTACAAGGGCCTCTTTTCTATCTCTATTGCATCTGTCACCCATTTGATCACTTGATCACACCATGTTTTCCATCTGCTCTCTGCTAAGTCAATGAAAAGCAGCAATTGCTGGATCTTTCAAAATAAAATAAAATAACTACAATCTTCACGTCATGTTTAGTCCATTGTTTGACTGAGGTTACAGTCATCTTTTTTTCTTCGAGAAAACTTTCAATCTATTTCTTTAATCATAGCAGTATAACGGACACTAGAAATAAAAAAATTACATCTAAATCTATAGACTACCTACGATGACTACAACCACTATTGTGTCAGGGTACATCCACCTTCATGGATCCAATTTTATGAAGTCTTGAACCCATCTAAGGTAAGAGTGGGGAGGAGAAAATTTACTCTACAAGACAGAGCAGTGATTGTACGTGTACCAAGGCAGAAGCTCAGGCCACCGACTTCCTAGGGCCGAGTCCGGCAGCTCTGCGTAGCCAAGAGCTCCCAGGCTGAGATAGCAAGGACAATAACCTCCAGCAGATCAAAGAAAAGGCAGACCATGCATCTGCGCACAGGGTAGGGTAGGAATCAAACAGTCCAGTCGACATCTAAAGTGGTCTCCGGAATGTCTACTACGGCAACTGAACTTTCTACAATTCCGTAACCGAGCGGCACTTCCACAGTATGAAACGAAGTATTAATGCCTGATAGATCCACAACCTAACTGTTCATGCCTGATTTTGTTGGCCTTATTACTAATTCCATGTAGTTGTCAACTAGGAAGCTTGCGTCTCACAACAATACTCATCTCTGAAACATTGCAATATTGCTTTCGATCTATGCATGCGGGTTAGCATATCCCAACCGAGCTATCTAGCTGGTGAAGTAGATTGTCACCTCATCAATCCTCTACAGTAGCAGCTTTAAATTGTTTGTTAATTCGACACGTCTCTACATTCTTGAAATAGGCTTTCGTCCCCCTATATCAATATAGCAACGACTCGATACAATAGTTTGAGCAACGCTGGAGCAAACAGCACAAACATCTCCAAAAGAAAAGACAAGAGAGAAATAAGAAAACTAAGGGTGTGTTTGTTTGGGCTGCAACTTCTTCGGCTGCAGCTGCAACGGCTCCGGCTAGAAGGAGCGGTTGTAGTTGCTAGCTGTAGCTAGATGATTGGAGCTGAGATGCGGTCGTTTGGTAGTTGTGTTGTAGCAGCTGCGGCTGATGCAGAATCATGCTAAAATGACCCAAAAGCCCTTAATTGTTCTGTAAGTTGAGATTAAGTGCTGATTGTGGTGTTATAACTGTAAATGACTCGCTTAATAGCCATTTTTGCTACAGATGTCCATTTTCAAATATTTTAACTGAAATTACACTTGTTTGATGAGGCAGGTAGTGTATTTATACGAATTTGACATATTGAACGGAAATTCCATGGATCGATCTACATTCAGTTCCAGATAAAAATCATTTTTTCACAACAGCACCACGTAGCAGCAGTATAGCAGAGGCCAGCGATTTATCTCAGTAGGTTTCCTCATTGTTTGTGAAGCTGCAGAAAGAAACATGTGTATATTAAAAGGCAACGCTGTTCCTAGAAAAAAAAATACAATCTGATGAATGCTCAAAGTGATAACCCTTGCATCGATCTAAGGCACCATCACGCGAACACACACGCACAGAACTGAGCATGCACAAGCACGAAAGCGATGGAATCCCGCAACCGCTGCGCCCACTGAAGACTTCCACCACGCTTCAATGCCACTGAATTGCCGCGTACTAAGCAACACCTTTAAGAAGGACTGCGACAACAATGACGACGCTGCTACCCGGACGAATCCTAGGATTTCTCCTCGCACACGGAGGGAAGTTGGGGAAAGGTCCACACGACGCCCTTCAATAAGGATGGCGGCACCCACAGACGTCACCGCGTCGGTGCCGGCAAGACCCGAAAGTGATTTCTCTCGACCTCTCGCACCCACAGCTCAAGACCACCCGTCGGCTCCACCACACCCGTCGGCCACCAACATGCGCCAGCACAGTCAAGAGAACACCATCGTTGTCACACCACAGCAAACGTTGCTAGGCCGACCGGACCAGAACGAAACACCCGTAGATAGGGGTCGGTACTCCTGCGACCATGTGGGAAGGAACAACCTCCACTGGCTCAGGCGGTAGCAGACCGGACGCAGCAGTGGGAGCACACTAGGACAATTGCGCGGGCAGGCCCAAATCGGAACCGCGAACCTCCTGCCAACGTGCTGCAACAAACACGACACAGTAGCTGCCGCCCCCTCATGAGGTGCTCGCCGGACAAGCAAGAGACAACCCGTCGCAGCCCTAACCACCCCGCCCTGACCCAGATCAGGCCCAAAAGGGCCCAGAGTCGTCAGCCGAGCCGCACCGCCGCCGCCTGCGTTGGGGAAGGGAATGGGACCGCCACCGCCGGCCACGCAACGACATCATGCGAGCAACGCCAGGCCGTGCCCGCCGGCCGCATCGGTGAGAGGGAGGGGCACAAGGAGCTCAAAGAGGTGGGGGGAGAGGGGGGCCGCCCCGGTTGCCTCGCTCGGGGAGGCGACACGGGGGGTACGACGTCCGTCTCTGCATTCTTCTCAGTGTCGTTCTTCTTTTTCATATGCTCAAACTCACAGCCCATATATTGTTAAAAAGTGAAGCATGACACTACCCCACACCCCCATCCATCGTTTATCACTCCTTTCACTTCTACACGAATGCCTAGCAATGACGGTCCCTAAAAGCCTATCAATGACATGCAAGATTGTCAAGGACGCCCACCACTGATAACATGGCTTCAATGGCTGTGCATTGCCCACCACTATTATTGTCAGTACCTATCGCGAGCACTATACTTTGTCAAGCCAAAAGAAGATGAGCACTCATGGTAGTGTTTTTGGCTGCGTGGCAGCTGTTTACATTTTAACAGTAATATTATTGTTGTAGTTATATATAACACAATTTAAGAACATACTTTCAATGTTTAACACTTTCAGATAACACTACAATAATCGCATACAACATGTATGGTCTTTTATCGTAAAGGAAAATAATTTTGTTACAAACTTGTGATGGTAAAGAAATAAAAGTGACAAACTACATAATAAATGTTGCTATCACAAGAGGCAATATATAAAATGATGTCTCTTTACATTAAGAGCTTGCACATCCCAAATGAAAAAATACATGACAACCTCTGCTTCCCTCTGCGATACTTTTATGCAAGAGTCAATAAGGTTCATCCCTATTCCATTCTTAATTATTCTTCACTTGCTAAGCATCATGTGTTAGGGAAGGATCCACACACATATATCCAGTTGGATATAGGTAATCATGAGTTATTATTGTTGACATTATTCTCGAGGTAAATAAATTAGGAGGTGAAGACAATAAACCTCCATCTTCCTATGTGTCTGACAGAAATGTTTGTTTTGAAAAATATGCTTTGAGTGTTAGCAAAATCATATAAGACTATTTGAGTATGTGGACTTGTTCAAAAAAGCTTATACATAGACGTTTTTTGAAAATATGATGAATTGTAATTATTTCAGTGACTGAGAACACAGTTTGTTTGTTTTAAGAAAGTTTATGCTTCATACTTCAAAATTGTGAATGAATTGTTACTTGATTATGAGAAATTATATGATGAAGAATTGCTGCTATGATAATGATCATTATGCTTCTATGTCCGTATTTTATTTTATCAACACCACTCTCACTAAACATGTGGTCATGATTATTTGTTAGAATAAATCCGAGGCCACCGTCGATCATATGAGGACCAAGAAATCACACAAGCACGACACCGAGATTTGTTAACGAGGTTCACCGATATGGCTACATCCCGGGGCCTGACTATGGACGCTCCTTCCCATGACACCACTACAATACCACACCCGGTCGCCCTAGACGCTTGCACATGCCGTCGGCTTCCCCTGCGTTCATGTGCTATTATGTTGGCATAGGTTCATGTGCCTACCCCTCTATATATGAGAGGCCTAGGATACAAGTGTCTACTAGGACACAACTCCATATCCTATCTAAACACAATACTACCCAGAATCCAACTGTAACCTACCTTGTACACTATATTCGACACAACTCTAACAAACTCCACCTTGGCGAATATTCTCCACCACCTTGGATTCGTCCATGCGTCAAACTTCCATGTACATTGGACTTGAGCTTATCCCATGAGTACCGCTGCTACTCCAAAGACCCATATGACTCCACCTGCAACTTGTAGTCCCTTCTTTTCTTGACCACAGTCAACACTCGAGCAAAATTAAGTTCCTTGTTACTCTAGTTTGTGCTCCCAACTTCCAGAGTATCAGTTCAACGCCATCACACACTGATCACTGACCCGCGTGAAAGTGAACAACTCACATATTGGGTGTCACACATAAGATTTACCTGAACTCAACATCACGCTCTTTCTTGACCGTCTGTCTGAAACTTGAAGGAATTTCACGCTGCTTGTAGTCATCCCGAGTCAAATTCGCAGTTGTCTCACCACATGTATGACCACCAGAGCCCTGGCCCATCTCCATGTCCCATGCATACCGCAAGCCTCGCCGCTATTACCGCGTCAAGCCTCCGCTGTCCTGGTCGAGTCTCAAGGGTCCGAACCACACCACTCAACCCCACTGCAGAGTACCACCGATCATCACCGACCGGATGACGAGTTTCACGCTTCCATCAGACCACTGGGCTCCAGTACGAACTGCATGTCACTCATTTTCCCCCCTTGCTGAATAGCCTTCGATTCCCTGGATCGTTATACCGTAGCCCCTCAATCCAGCTCCACCTTCAACATGACTCCATGGTAGATGATCAGTCCACCCTCACGCCCCGTCGACTTCAAATTACGTGTGTACATCACCTTGAATCAACCCCGCATCATAGTCTTGTCGAAGCCGCACAAGCCCTTGGGCCCGTGCCACGTGTTTCCACGCCCAGAAGTCGGTCACCATCAGCATCACGCTCCTATGTCGTCGTCGCCGATCCCACCACCGTCTTCTGTACCAACTGACTTGCGTCGATCCTGCCAGACTGCCCAGCCTGACCCAGCCGAACTCGTACGACTGTATGACACGCTCAAGGCTCCCAAATCATCTTTCGTGAATCTCCATCTATCACATGATAATTCCATCTCAGCTGACATGACTTCCCGCAACGTCCTTAAGCATTCTTGTTGTGCCAACAAATCTTTCACTCTTGTCTGCCATAACACAAGGTTTTCAGTTTCGCGAACTTCTCCACCTCAAACCTGGTACCCGTTGGCGCCATGGTTATCGGTATGGCTGATCCTGCGAAAAATTATCCGGGCTATCAACGCGATGCCCAAGTACACAAACAGCCTCCGCGTACTAATAGAATTTCAACTAAAAAACCTTCTGGTCTTCTCACGTGGAGTCGCTCCTAAGCCCAACTCCGAATGCTAGCTTTTGCCTTGTCATGTTCTCCTTGATGGATGCTTAATACAACGATGGATCTTTTCTTTCTTTTTTTAGAACGAAGACGCAAGAAACGTCTGGCTTTAAATTAATAAAGCCCTCAGAACAGGCAGCATCCAAAGTACGATACAAATGATAAGAAAAGACAGCAACGGTCGAAACCCAAGTCAGGTACATGCAACCGGCCTATGCCTGAATAAGGTAAAACCAGTCTAAACACATAGACAACCGGCCGGAGAAGGAGCAGACCACCAGCAGCTTAGTGACGAGCAGCATTTTGAATCAAGCAGATCCGCTCCATGGCCTCCTGCATCCGCTCAGTGTCCCGCCATTTCCCCAACGGCATTCGGGTATGGAGGAACATGTGGCATTTGAAAATAATGTCAGCGGGGTGAGAAGGGAATTTGTGCTCAATAGTGATTTTGTTTCTAATAGTCAAAACAGACCATAAAAGTGCCCCTACGCATCACCATAACACTCGGGCATATCCACCCCATTTGAGCCCTAAGGATATCACGAAGCTCTCTGCCCGAGTGCGGGTTCCAGTTCTGGCCGAAGGCGTCCCAGACCGCACTCCAAGTGAACCGAGCTAAGTGGCAGTTGAAAATATGTGATTTGCATCCTCAGGCGCACCACACATCACACAACTGCCATCAGACGGCCCATTACGTTTATCAATATTGTTAGAGGATGGGAGACGGTCACAGAACATTTGCCAAAGGAAGATTTTGATTCTGAGAGGGATAGACACTTTCCATAGCCCCTAGCTATATCCAGTACCGGACCCTCCGTTAACTTAGCATAAAGCGACCTGACCGAGAACTTCCCGGAGCTCGTGAGGGACCAGGAAACCTCAACAGGTTCAAGTCGCAGCACAGCGCCGGCTAGCGCATTGCATAGCTCCTCCCAATAGGCTCGTTCAGGGTCTAGGAGAGACCACTTAAAGGAGATAGCTGGTGGGGAGGATCTAAGCGCGTCAGCAACGAGGATTTAGGTATTGGTAGCAAGTTAGTAGATGGAGGGGTGGCTGCGCCACAACGGATCCGCACCATACCAGTGGTCGAGCCAGAATCTCGTGGACTTGTCATCGTTCACACTAAGTTTAGCTCCTAACACAAAGGGTGGTTTAACAGCGTGGATCCTGTTCCAGAAGGTCGACCCTTTGGCCTTAGAAGTAAGAAAATTCCCATCGGGGAAATATTTCGCCCGAAGGATATCCGCCCAGAGCCCTTGCTCATTTTGGGAGAGCTTCCACAGCCACTTGGCAAGAAGAGAAACGTTCATAAGCTTGGAGTTAAGGATCCCTAGGCCGCCAAATTTCTTTAGACGACATAGCGCTGCCCACTTGACTAAGTGGTACTTCTTTTTGGATCCAGTTCCTTCCCAGAAGAACTTGGATCAAGGTGTGTCAAGCTTGGCATGAACACCGTCTACCAAGAGAAACATGCCCATGGTGAACATGGGCAAGGAAGAGAGATTGGTGTTTGTGAGAATAAGCCTAGCAGCCGAAGACATGAACCTACCGCGCCAAGGACTAACCCGGTTCTCCACCTTGCCATATAAAGGTTCCCACTCATGAGTAGATATGTGTTTGTCTGAGATAGGGAGGCCGGAGTACTTAAACGGAAAGCTCCCTAGCTTACAGTTAAGAAGGTTGGCTACATGGGATGCGATGGAATCATCCATCCCAAGGGCTATCCCCTCACTTTTGAGAAAGTTGATCTTACGGCCAGAAACAATCTCGAAAGCTAGAAGGATAAGCTTAATTGAGGCTATACTATGGTTATCAGGCTCAAAGAGCAACATGGCGTCGTCGGCATATTGAAGGTACGTGACACCTCCAGGGATGGGGTGTGGGACGAAACCGCGGATGTGACCGGCACCTTTAGCCTTATTGATCATGGCCAAGAGGGCGTCCACAACAAGGCTGAAGATCAAAGGAGAGGAAGGGTCTCCCTGTCTAAGACCTGCTTGTTGCGGAAGAAGTTCCCAACTTCTCTATTGATTGACACCGCAGTCTAGCCCCCAGAGGCTAGAAGCATGATACGATCGATGGAACCTGATGTCGGTGTCAAAACCGGCGGATCTCGGGTAGGGGGTCCCGAACTGTGCGTCTAGGCCGGATGGTAACAGGAGGCAGGGGACACGATGTTTTACCCAGGTTCAGGGCCCTCTTGATGGAGGTAAAACCCTACATCCTGCTTGATTAATATTGATGATATGGGTAGTACAAGAGTAGATCTACCACGAGATCAAAGAGGCTAAACCCTAGAAGCTAGCCTATGGTATGATTGTTGTTCGTCCTACGGACTAAAACTCTCCGGTTTATATAGACAGCGGAGAGGGCTAGGGTTACACAGAGTCGGTTACAATGGTAGGAGATCTACATATCCGTATCGCCAAGCTTGCCTCCCACGCCAAGGAAAGTCCCTTCCGGACATGGGACGAAGTCTTCAATCTTGTATCTTCATAGTCCAAGAGTCCGGCCGAAGGTATAGTCCGGCTATCCGGACACCCGCTAATCCAGGACTCCCTCACCTGACTCAAATCCCTTTCGATCCAGGACCTCGCAAATGAACTTCCAGTTCACTCGGTCGTAGGATTTTTTTAAGTCCGGCTTAAGGAGCACAGTCGGCTGCCGGGTTCGTTTTAGTTCGTGGACTATCTCCTGAAGCACAACCGGCCCTTCGAGAATGTTGCTACCTTTGAGAAAAGTCGACTGGTTGCGATTGATCACTCTCTGCGCAATAGGGGCGAGTCTCGTCATATAAGCCTTCACACAGATTTTGAAAGGAACGTTAATGAGTGTAATAGGGTGATATTGCTTAATCATGTCAGCCCCTTTGACCTTTGGGATTAAGCTTATAACACCTTAATTGAGATGCGAGATGTCAACAGTTCCTAATGCAAAGCCATTAATAATATCATAAAATAGATCTTTTAATGCAGGCCAAAACCGATGAAAGAAAGGCACTGGCCAGCCATCAAGGTCGGGGGTAGTATCGATCTTCATTGAGCCGAGAGCAGTATCAATTTCCTCGGTGGAAAAGCACAGGGCCATAAGATCATTTTCGGCCTGAGAAACGCGAGCATCTCCCCCCCCCCATATATCGGCTCAAAGGCGAAGGCGTTTCTCCTCAGTTGTTCCCAACAGATTGAGGAAAAACTCATATATGTGGGCCAAGATGTCCGCTTGGCTAACTAACACCCCTTGATCAGCTTGAAGCCTCAGGATCGAGCATTTCCCTTTACGACCATTGGCGTAAGCGTGAAAATATCCGGTGTTAGTGTCTCCCTTGGTAACCCACTTAACGTCGCCCCTACGACGCCAGTACTCCTCCTCTTCCGTGAGGATGGAGAGCACCTGGTTTTCTAGCGCGTAGCGATTAGCCCACTCAGCCTCCAAAAAGGGTCTGGAGTCTGCTTAAGCATCAAGGGATTTGATCTCATCGATAAGAGCTTCCCTTGCTCGCTTTGCCTCACTACCGTGGTTTGCCCCCCAACCATGAAGAAAGCCGCGTAAGGCCCCTGCCGCAGAGATCCATAGGTTCATTGGCCCCCTGAGGCGACCACACGAAGCAATCGCTTGCTCCCGGCGAGCGATGATGAGAGGAACGAACCCGTCGACCTCAAACCAGCTAGTTTCAAAATAGAAGCGTGGGCTGCGTTTGATCCTATCCTCCGCTGAGGCTAAGATAAACGGGACATGGTCTGAACCAATACGAGTTGCTGCAACAAGCGTACAAAAGGGGAAAAGGATTTCCCAATCTGACAAGACG
This sequence comes from Triticum urartu, assembly GCF_003073215.2. Taxonomy (NCBI): domain Eukaryota; kingdom Viridiplantae; phylum Streptophyta; class Magnoliopsida; order Poales; family Poaceae; genus Triticum; species Triticum urartu. The sequence goes on from NC_053027.1 coordinate 62,005,061, forward strand.
AAAAGGGACACTACGGACTGGGGGCTAATTGTTTGTTTGTCCAAGTATATCTAGCACTAGTCCTAGCAATTTCCCGCAACACAGAATCAACAATTGCTTTATTGAAGAGCGCCACCCTTGGCCAGTCAATATAGCGGGTATTCTTATCAGCTGAGCGGATAAGGTTGAAATCACCCCCAAGAATGATAGGGATGTCTGCGGCTTGCTTGGTCCCATCCAGAGCTTGGATTTCTCCCAGAAAATCCACCGCACACGAGTGATCAGCAGGGCCATATATGCACCCGATCGCCTAGACAGCTAAGGACACTCGATGTTTGATCGTAGCCGAAATAAAAAAGGAGCCCGATTCCCAAGTTACAATATCACATACATCACGATTACAACCCAAAAGAAGCCCGCCCGAGTGACCACAAGAGGGAACCCAACCCCATGAGAAGCGTTGAAGGGGGTCGAAGGCCGCAAGATCCCTAAAGGAGAAATCAACTTTGATCGTCTCTTGAAGCGCAACAACGTCGATCTGTTCATGAGCCATATATTCTCTAAGCTGGGTACGACGGCCCGAGTGACCACATCCCCTAATATTCCAGAACAGGTATCACATTAGATAATACGGTTACGGAGGCGAACCCCTCTGGAGGTCACCGTTTTTGCGAGTCTTTTCTTGGCCGGGGCACGACTGGTAGAGGGGGTCGCTTCAGCCTCCCTGGCTTCATCCCCTCCACCCGATAGAACAGGCACCCGAGCACCAGGCCCAGCCCCAACTGTGTCCTGAGCTGACTCAACCACAGAGATGGCCTCCCTGGCCTTGGCCGCAGCCGCAGCCTCTGCAAGAGCCGCTTGGGCTTCCTCGCGTGCTCGAATCAAAGAAATAATCTCACCACCCTCCGAGCCTAACTCGAAACCACTATCATCCAGAATCGAAGCTAATTGCCGATCAAAAAAAGCATTCCGAATTTTATAAGAGGAGGGGATTACCTGAGGTCTCCAGGTTCTTGTCAGCAAGGCGAAGCTAGGAACTCTCCAGGGAAAAAAGCTCCCCCAGTGCCGCCTTGGATCTCGCACTTGGAACCTATAGGGTCACTGGGGTCGTCTTGGAGCGCTTGGCCTTAGCAGCCACACCCGCTGAGCCCAGTGCAGCCTGAAGATCACCACTTGCCGGAGCAGCCGGCGACGGGAGAGACAACACTGCAGGATTGGCCACCGGCCTCCGGCCTACCATCTTCTTGGGTGCGCGCCCAGAGCCACCAGAACTGCGACGGCTTGACAGGGGAGAGCGGAGGGGTCGTTCATTGAGCACGCATCCCGCATCGGAGCCCTGGAGTCCGGGCGAGACGGGAACAGAGGCAGCCGCAGCCCCAACCACCAGCACACCACCCACAACAGGCTTAGAAACAATAGCCACCATCATATTTGAGCCAAACTGATCAAACAACCGCTCCAGGGAACGGGCCATGGGAGGGCTGCTCCCAGCCGTATCCAGCACCGCGAGCACCCCAGACTCTGATGAATCCTTATCCGTAGGAGGAATGCGCACATTGATACCCAGCCGATCACATGTCTTAGTGTCAATGGACGTGTCAGGCATGCTGCCCTCGGGGTCTTCATCATGACACGCCATCTCCACATCATTGACTTGACCAACAGGGAGACCTCCCTGGCCCCCTTAACCATCCTTCTTCTGCCCGATTGGTCCACCGGCCCCCGAGCCAGGCGGGCCACCGCACTTATCAGAGGGCCGCAGAGGAGCGTCACTGGGGCCTGGCGCCGCTGGCCCATCCCCTGGGCGTTTCGGCAGCCGCTCCACCTCAACCTTGATATCATAGCCCTCATGGTTGACGTAGCCGTTCAACTTATCAAGAGCCTTACATCCAAACTTCATCCTCACCGGTCCCAAACGGATAAGGGAGAGCTCGTCCACCACAATAGGCCTCCCGAGCATCTTAAGCCCCTCCATCAGCCAATCGATGCGGCGGTGCTTCTTAGGAATGCCATGAAGGCGGATCCAGACCTCAGGCATTGAGAGAGGTACAATCTCTTCGTGAATGGAGTCACGGACCATAACCATGATGTCGTTGATAGAGAGGAAGAGCTTGCCACTAGATTTTGCCATGTGGAGCAGATCAGTTAAGGGAAAAATCATCGAGAAATCATTCTCACCGATCTGCCAGTCCCAGTCCCCAGCCACCATATGTTTTAGCTCTTGTTTGAGCGTGCGGAGCGAGAGCATACCAGGCTCCGCAGAGAGGATAGTGCCATTGATGGCCTTCAGATCAGTACCCTCATCCTCGTCTACGTCTTCACGCAAAGAGGGGGAAACTTGCATTAAGCTTGGAAATGGCCCGTCCGCCCGCACTTGAAGCACTCAGATCCAATCACTTCTTAAAATGGAATGGGCGCCGCCGCCAAACCCCGAGGCGCATCCGGTAGAGCCACCACCAAGGGCTCAGCTGACGCCCATGGTTTCTTGGCCAGCGGATCCCCGTGGCCCCCACCACACAAGGGATGCTCCTGCGGCTTGCGCTCGAGCTCGCGGCGCCGTTGACCCTGCTTGCGCTTCTTCTTTCTTTCCTGCTGCACCCACCAAGGCGGAGGAGGATCCCAATCCCCCTCGCGCCCGTAGGAGCCTTGACCTTGGTCTTGCCCATAGTCACCACCGTGGCCTTGCCCGAAACCGCCGTCGTTGCCCTGACCCGCAGCCCTAGCCCGCTGGTTGTGCTTGGCCTTCTCACGCAGCTCCTTCTCATGACGCCGCTCCGCCTCTGGATCCAGGGGCACCATGGGACGCTTCTCCGCCCGCCGATCGCCCATGGACATCACCTCGGCGAAGGAGAGGGTGAGGATAGGTGGAGAGGGAGAGGGAAGGAAAGATCTGGCGAAAGAGGCAAAGCGTCGCACCTCACTGGCAGTAGCTGGAAACCCTAGCGAAGGGTCTCGCACTCCCCTTCTCAGCGATATATAGTGAGTCACCACGAGCCCCCGAGCCACCTGCGAGACAGGCCGAGAAAAGAGGGCCAGCGGAGGGCCCGGTCCAATGTTGCCAGCCGAAGGCCCCCCAGCCCCTGCAGACACCGAGCCAGACACGGGCCCCTACGTCACCAAGCCAACCGAGGCCAGCCCAGGCCCAACAGGTGAAACCGAGCCCGGCAAATGGTCTAGAGGGGGATCATCGCACAGCAAAGCTAACCCTAGCCCAGCCACCGGCTCCACCGGCGTCTCCGCCGCCCGCAGCGCCGGAGAAGAATGGGAGGGGAGCGCCGGCCACAATTCCGGGACCGACACGCCAGAGCACAAAACCGCCTCCGGCACGGGAGCAGGAGACAACGGGCTAGCACCCCCACGGGCCCGAAGCCAAATACACCGGCGGCCGCAAGAGCCGAGCCATAGTCGCCCTCAATCCGCTGCCGCCCGGAGCAAAGGGCATCGCCGGTCGCCCTGGCCAGCGCCGCCCTCCGTCACCTGCTGGATGATAATCCCCAAGTGCATGGAAACATCGTAGCAATTCCCAAAGGTGGAAGTGATAAGTATGGAGTGTTGAACCCACAAGGAGCTAAAGGTAAGATCAATATTCTCTCAAGTCCTATCTGCCATTGATACGACTCTACGTACACCGAACGTTTGCTTCCAACTAGAAACGAGAAATAAAACTACGTTGTGGGTATGAAGAGGATAACTTTGCATGGTATCGGAGAGCTAAAATATAAAAGTAGGTGTCTGTTATCATAAAGTTAGAATATATTACTTAAGTATTATAAATAGCGAGTGTGGAATAATGAGGATCGGTGTGCGGAATTGTCCTAGGCAATTGTTAACAAGACCGATAGTCGTCATTGCAATTTCATATGAGGGAGAGGCATAAGATAACATACTTTCTCTTCTTGGATCATATGCACTTATGATTGGAACTCTAGCAAGCATCCGCAACTACTAAAGATCATTAAGGTAAAACCCAACCATAGCATTAAAGCATCAAGTCCCCTTTATCCCATACGCAACAACCCCCTTACTCGGGTTTATGCTTCTGTCACTCAAGCAACCCACTATAAGCGAATCATGAACGTATTGCAACACCCTACAGCGGGAATCCCTCACGCTTGCGCGACACGGAGGGCACAATAGGACAACACCAAAATAAAACATACAACTCATACCAATCTAGATCATCAATCAACCCAAAGACAAAGGATATCTACTCAAAACATCATAGGATGGCAACACATCATTGGATCATAATATGTGGCATAAAGCACCATGTTCAAGTAGGGATTACAACGGGGTGCGGGAGAGTGGACCGCGTAAAAGAGATGAGGATGGTGATGTTGATGAAGACGATCACCGCGGCGATGATTCCCCTCCCGATGGCACTCCGGTGCCACCGAGAGAGAGGAGGAGAGGTTCTCCCCCTTGTGCTTCCTCCTCCATGGCCTCCCCCTGGATGGGGAGAGGTTCTCCCTCTGGTCCTTGGCCTTCATGGTGATGATGGCCCCTCCGGGATCCTCCTCCATAGCCTCCGGTGATGATGGCCCCCTCCGGCAGGGTGCCAGAGAGGGCCTAGATTGATTTCTCGTGGCTACAGAGGCTTGCGGCGCGGAACTTCCGATCTAGGTTATTTTCTGGAGGTTTGGGCATTTATAGGAGAGGTTGGCGTCGAGAACAAGTCAGGGGGGCCCACGGGAAGTCCACGAGGCACAGGGGCGCCCAAGGGGGGTGGGCGCGCCCCCACCCTCGTGCCCCCGGGACTCCCCTCTGGTAGATTTTTGTTCCAGTATTTTTTATATTTTCTAGAAAAATTCTCCATTGGTTTTCATCGCTTCCCAGAACTTTTATTTCTGCACAAAAACAACACCATGATAGTTCTGCTGAAAACAGCATCAGTCCGGGTTTGTTCTAATCAAATCATACCAAAATCATATAAAACTATTGTAAACATGGCATGAATACTTCATAAATTATAGATACGTTGGAGACGTATCAGCATCCCCAAGCTTAATTCCTGCTCGTCCTCGAGTAGGTAAATGATAAAAGAAATAATTTATGAAGTGTGAATGCTAGCAAGTGCTTAAGTTTGATCAATGATAGTTTCAATCACTTTTTATAGCATCATTATATATCATAACAGTAGCTCAACTCATAAAACTTCTCATGATCAAGTAACAAGCTATTCACATGTTAAAGTATAGATCATAAACTTTCTTGAAAACTAACAAACGTGCTCTTAGTCATCAAACAATTGCAATTCATCTTATTTTCGGGAAGGGTCTATGTAAGAGCTTTGATTCAGCAAACTCCACATACTCAACTATCATTTAATCTTTCACAATTGCTAACACTCATGTGATATTTATGGGTTCAAAGTTTTAATCGGACACAGAGAAAGATAGGGGCTTATAGTTTCGCCTCCCAACCTTTTACCTCAAGGGTAATGTCAACAATAATAATTTATGAAAACCTACATCCAAGTGGATATATATATATATATATCCGGATCGCTCCAACACAAAGTGCTTGCCAAAGGAAAAAGTGTAAAAAAGGGAAAGGTGATGATCACCATGACTCTTGTATAAGGGTAGAAGATAAAAGTAAAAGATAGGCCCTTCGCAGAGGGAAGCAGAGGTTGTCATGCGCTTTTATGGTTGGATGCACAAAATCTTAATGCAAAAGAACATCACTTATATTGCCACTTGTGATATGGACCTTTATTATGCAGTCCGTCGCTTTTATTTCTTCCACATCACAAGATCGTATAAAGCTTATTTTCTCCACACTAAATAGATCATACATATTTAGAGAGCAATTTTTATTGCTTGCACCGATGACAACTTACTTGAAGGATCTTACTCAATCCATAGGTAGGTATGGTGGACTCTCATGGCAAAAACTGGTTTAAGGAATTTGGAAGCACAAGTAGTATCTCTACTTGGTGCAAAGAATTTGGCTAGCATGAGAGGGAAAGGCAAGCTCAACATGTTGGATGATCCAAGACAATATAACGTTTCGGATATAGGAAAACATAACCCATTAAGTTGTCTTCCTTGTCCAACATCAACCTTTTAGCATGTCATATTTTAATGAGTGCTCACAATTGCAAAAGATGTCCAAGATAGTATATTTATATGTGAAATCTCTCTTCCTTCAATATTCTTTCATGAATTGTTCAAGTGACCAATTCTTCGTTTGCTAACTTCCAATAAGTTTACTACCTATACTTATTATGTGTGAAGTCATTACTCCCCATGTTGTAAGCATATGAAACGTATATAAATTCAGATTTATGATATTCAATTCATTCAACCATTTACTCATAGGATATATGTGAAGCACGTGAGTAAATGACAAACTACTCCAAAAAGATATAAGTGAAGAATACTGAGTAGTCAAATAATTAAATAGCCATGGGAGGATTCTTTTTCATTCAAGATTTCAGATCCAATGATTTTATTCAAAGCAAGTAAAATTGAAAATACGCTCCAAGCAAAACACATATCATGTGACGAATAAAAATATAGCTCCGAGTAAGGTATACCGATAGTTTTGAAGACGAAAGAGGGGATGCCTTCCGGGGCATCCCCAAGCTTAGGCGCTTGAGTCTTCCTTGAATATTACCTTGGGGTGCCTTGGGCATCCCCAAGCTTAGGGTCTTTCCACTCCTTATTCTCCTCATATCGATATCTCACCCAAAGCTTGAAAACTTCAATCACACAAAACTTAACGGAACTTCGTGAGATAGGTTAGTATGATAAAGAGTAAACCATTCACTTTGGTACTGTCAAAGACAAGGTTCATAATTGTTCTCACACAATGCCTACTGTACCATATCATTTCTACAATTTATATTGAGAAATATAAGCCATAGAAACTAGAAAACAAGCAAACTATGCAATGAAAACAGAATCTGTCAGAAACAGAACAGTCTGTAATGATCTGAACACCAACCATACTTATGCTACTCCAAAAATTCTGAAATAAATTGGTGGACGTGAGGAATTTGTCTATTAATCTTCTGAAAAAAGAATCAACTCAATCGCACTCTTCTGTAAAAAAATGGCAGCTAATCTCGTGAGCGCAAAGTTTCTGTTTTTTACAGCAAGATCACATTAACTTTCACCCAAGTCTTCCCAAAGGTCTTACTTGGCACTTTATTGAAACAAAAGCTATAAAACATGATTACTACAGTAGCTTAATCATGTAAACACACAAAAACAGTAAGGTAAATATTGGGTTGTCTCCCAACAAGCGCTTTTCTTTAATGCCTTTTAGCTGGCATGATGATTTCAATGATGCTCACATAAAAGATAAGAATTGGGCATCATGAAATATGACATAGCACATTTAAATCT
>NC_053027.1:62013394-62032849 GCF_003073215.2 Triticum urartu
TCTTCGGACCTATAGTTCTCCGGCGTGCCGAATACCACATCTAGTGTGATTTTCCCAGCACAGCGTGCTTCCCGACTGGGGATGATTCCTCTGAAGGTTGTGCTGCTTTGCTCAATGCGGTTCCAGTCTATTTCCATTTTTGAAGAGTTTCCTCATAGATGAGGTTTAATCCACTGCCGCCGTCCATGAGTACTTTGGTGAGTCGAAAGCCGTCCACAATTGGACTGAGGACCAGTGCAGCTGGTGCTCGGGCTGTTCGGAATTTAGGTTCGTCACTGGCATTGAAGGTAATAGCCGTGTCACTCCATGGATTTATTGCTGCCACGTGGCAGATTTCGGCAAGGCTGCGGAGTGTTCGCTTGCGCCTATTATTTGATGCGAAGGTTTCAAAGACTGTTAATACCGTATTGTTATCCCCGGGATGGTGCTCTGTGGCATCTGGGATGAGAAGATCCTCACCACTTTTGGCCACCTGCCGGAGTACCCAACATGCTCTAAGGCTGTGTGTTGGTATGGTATCCGCTGTACTATGAATTTTGCAGGGTCCGTTGAGCCATCCCTCCAATACGGTTCCACGCCCTGTAGAGGGTCTTTGCTTCTTTGTAATTAACTCGGGTGTCTTATGATAGTGCACCCTTTTACTTCGTACTGGGTGTATATTCGGAGCCGGATTATCCCAAAATTTCGTTTCGGTTTTCCAGGCGCTTTCCATCGCACAGTACTTTCGTACTATGGACGCCAAGTCGGCGAAGCGTGATATGTCACGGCGACTTATGGCGTTAAGGATTCCCTTGTCCGTGCAATTATTGCAGAAAAATGAGACTGCGTCTTCCTCGCGACAGTCCTTAACCTTGTTCATCACAAGGAGGAATCTGGCCCAATAATGATGTACTGTTTCCTGGGGCGCTTTCCTGATGTGGAAAAGTCGTTTATGCTTGGGTGGGTGGGTGGATTTGAGTCCGAACCCTTACCCGATCTGAGACCCAGGGGCCGAGGAGTTTCCAATCTTGGAAGTTCAGGTTTCGGGATATTGCCCGATAAGTCTGCCCGCCGCCTGACTCTAGGTTCAGGGCTTGGGTGATGTCCTCCCATAAATGGGTATCCGGCTCGGAGAGCTCAGGAATCCGAAACATAGTTAGTCCTCAAGATAGAGGAAGAATCACCGCATTGTTCCTCCACCACCGCAATATGATGGTGACCGGTGGAGAGTTAATCTCCCTTTGATCGGGTTTAAGCCCAATCCGATCATAGTCCGTAGCGACTCCCAAGGCGGCGATGCGATCCAAGAGCTCGTTTAGGGATGAGAGCTCCATTGGATCCATCTGCTCGGCAAATCCGAGCCGACGTGGAGGCTGTTTTCGATGACCCGAGAAGTCATCGTCGGTGCAGCAGCCGAACGGACGGTCATGATGAAACTGTCCTAGCTGGAGAGTTTGGCCGACAGCCAGAGGCTCCCCCGGCGGTAATGTTGTTTTTAACAATGAGACGAGGCATCCTTCCTTACGGTGACGGCAGTCAAACTCTCACATGAAAGCACTAATGTCGGTGTCAAAACCGGCGGATCTCTGGGAGGGGGTCCTGAACTGTGCGTCTAAGGCGGATGGGAACAGGAGGCAGGGGACACGATGTTTACCCAGGTTCGGGCCCTCTTGATGGAGGTAATACCCTACGTCCTGCTTGATTGATCTTGATAATATGAGTAGAACAAGAGTTGATCTACCGCGAGATCAGAGAGGCTAGACCCTAGAAGCTAGCCTATGGTATGATTGTCTGTTGTCCTACGGACTAAAACCCTTCGGCTTGTATAGACACCAGAGGGGGCTAGGGTTACACAAGGTCGGTTACAAAGTAGGAGATATACATATCCGTATTGCCTAGCTTGCCTTCTACGCCAAGTAAAGTCCCATCCGGACACGAGACGAAGTCTTCAATCTTGTATCTTCAAAGTCCAACAGTCTAGCCAAAGGATATAGTCCGGTTCTCCGGAGACCCCCTAATCCAGGACTCCCTCAATACCCATTAAGGAATGCATTTTTGACATCCATTTGCCAAATTTCATAAAATGTGGCAATTGCTAACATGATTCTGATAGACTTTAAGCATCAATACGTGTGAGAAAATCTCATCGTAGTCAACATCTTGAACTTGTAAAAACCTTTTTCGACAAGTCGATCTTTGTAGATAGTAACTCTACTATTAGCGTCTGTCTTCCTCTTGAAGATCCATTTATTCTCTATGGTTCGCCGGTCATCGGGCAAGTCAGTCAAAGTCCATACTATGTTCTCATATATGGATCCCATCTCAGATTTCATGGCCTCAAGCCATTTCACGGAATCTGGGCTCATCATCACTTCATCGTAGTTCGTAGGTTCGTCATGGTTTAGTAACATGGCTTCCAAAATAGGATTACCGTACCACTCTGGTGCGTAACGTACTCTGGTTGACCTACGAGGTTCAGTAGTAACTTGATCAGAAGTTTCATGATCATCATCATTAGCTTCTTCACTTACTGGTGTAGGAATCACTAGAATTGATTTTTGTGATGAACTACTTTCCAATAAGGGAGTAGGTACAATTACCTCGTCAAGTTCTACTTTCCTCCCACTCACTTCTTTTGAGAGAAACTCCTTCTCTAGAAAGGATCCATTCTTAGCAACGAATATCTTGCATTCAGATTTGTGATAGAAGGTGTACCCAACAGTCTCTTTTGGGTATCCTATGAAGACACATTTCTGAAGGAAATATGCCCTAGAGGCAATAATAAAGTTATTATTTATTTCCTTATATCATCATAAATGTTTATTATTAGTGCTAGAATTGTATTAACCGGAAACATAATACATGTGTGAATACATAGACAAACATAGTGTCACTAGTATGCCTCTACTTGAGTAGCTCGTTGATCGAAGATGGTTAAGTTTCCTAACCATAGACATGAGTTGTCATTTGATTAACGGGATCACATCATTAGGAGAATGATGTGATTGACTTGACCCATTTTAGCTTAGCACTTGATCGTTTAGTTTGTTGCTATTGCTTTCTTCATGACTTATACATGTTCCTATGACTATGAGATTATGCAACTCCCGTTTACCGGAGGAACACTTTGTGTGCTACCAAACGTCACAACGTAACTGGGTGATTATAAAGGTGCTCTACAGGTGTCTCCGAAGGTACTTGTTGGGTTGGCGTATTTCGAGATTAGGATTTGTCACTCCGATTGTCGGAGAGGTATCTCTGGGCCCTCTCGGTAATGCACATCACATAAGCCTTGCAAGCATTGCAACTAATAAGTTAGTTGCGGGATGATGTATTACGGAACGAGTAAAGAGACTTGCCGGTAACGAGATTGAACTAGGTATTGAGATACCGACGATCAAATCTCGGGCAAGTAACATACCGATGACAAAGGGAACAACGTATGTTGTTATGCGGTCTGACCGATAAAAGATCTTCGTAGAATATGTAGGAGCCAATATGAGCATCCAGGTTCCGCTATTGGTTATTGACCGGAGACGTGTTTCTCGGTCATGTCTACATTGTTCTCGAACCCGTAGGGTCCGCACGCTTAACGTTACGATGACAGTTTCATTATGAGTTTATATATTTTGATGTACCGAAGGTTGTTCGGAGTCCCGGATATGATCACGGACATGACGAGGAGTCTCGAAATGGTCGAGACATAAAGATCGATATATTGGACGGCTATATTCGGACATCGGAAGTGTTTCGGGATGATTTCGGAGAAAACCGGAGTGCCGGAAGGGTTACCGGACCCCCGGGGAAGTATTGGGCCTTAGTGGGCCTGAGGGGAGAGAGAGGGCAGCAGCCCAGGAGGTGGCGCCCCCTCCCATGGGGAGTCCGAATTGGACTAGGGGAGGGGGCGCGGCCCCTCTTTCCCTCTCCCTCTCCCTCTCTTTCCTTCCCCCTTCTCTCTTCCTAGTTGGACTAGGAAAGGGGAGTCCTACTCCTATAGGAGGAGGACTCCTCCTCCTTGGCGTGCCCCAAGGGCCGGCCGACCTCCCCCCTTGCTCCTTTATATACGGGGGTAGGGGGCACCTCTAGACACACAAGTTGATCTTCGTGATCGTTCTCTTAGCCGTGTGCGGTGCCCCCTTCCACCATAATCCTCGATAATATTGTAGCGGTGCTTAGGCGAAGCCCTGTGATGGTAGTACATCAAGATCGTCACCACGCTGTCGTGCTGATGGAACTCTTCCCCGACACTTTGCTGGATCGGAGTCCGGGGATCGTCATCGAGCTGAACGTGTGCTAGAACGGAGGGGCCGTAGTTTCGGTGCTTGATCGGGCGGTCCATGAAGACGTACGACTACATCAACCATGTTAACGCTTCCGTTGTCGATCTACAAGGGTACCGAGGGTACGTAGACAACACTCTCCCCTCTCGTTGCTATGCATCACCATGATCTTGCGTGTGCGTAGGAAATTTTTGAAATTACTACGTTCCCCAACAATTTCTCCGATTTGGGTTCGATCTTATCAGGTTGAAGCTTTTTCACATAAGCATTGCAGCCCCAAACTTTTAGAAACGACAGCTTAGGTTTCTTGACAAACCACAATTCATAAGGTGTCGTCTCAACGGATTTAGATGGTGCCCTATTTAACGTGAATGCAGTTGTGCCTAATGCATAACCCCAAAACGATAGTAGTAATTCGGTAAGAGACATCATAGATCGCACCATATCTAATAAAGTGCGGTTATGACGTTCGGACACACCATTATGTTGTGGTGTTCCAGGTGGCATGAGTTTGTGAAACTATTCCACATTGTTTTAATTGAAGACCAAACTCATAACTCAAATATTCGCCTCTGTGATCAAATCATAGTAACTTTATTTTCTTGTTATGATGATTCTCTACTTCACTCTGAAATTCTTTGAACTTTTCAAATGTTTCAGACTTGTGTTTCATCAAGTAGATATACCCATATCTGCTCAAATCATCTGTGAAGGTCAGAAAATAATGATACTTGCCGCGAGCCTTAACACTCAGCGGACCGCATACATCGGTATGTATTATCTCTAATAAGTTAGTGGCTCGCTCCATTGTTCCGGAGAACGGAGTTTTAGTCATCTTGCCCATGAGGCATGGTTCGCAAGCATCAAGTGATTCATAATCAAGTGATTCCAAAAACCCATCAGCATGGAGTTTCTTCATGCACTTTACACCAATATGACCTAAACGTCAGTGTCACAAATATGTTGCACTATCAGTATCAACTTTGCATCTTTTGGCATTAATATTATGAATATGTATATCACTACGATCGAGATTCAATAAACCATTTATTTTGAGTGTATGACCATAGAAGGTTTTATTCATGTAAATAGAACAACAATTATTCTTGCCAAATGGCGCACTGACGTCCCACAAACTCTAGATCCAGCTGAGGTTGAGGAAGAGTTTCGTCAGCACGACGGCGTGATGACGGTGATGATGAAGCTACGCGCAAGGATTCGCCTAAGCACTGCAACGATATGACCGAGGTGGAAATCTGTGGAGGGGGGCACCGCACATGGCTAAACAAGCAACTTGTGTGTCTATGGGGTGCCCCCTCCCCCGTATATAAAGGGGGGAGGAGGAGAGGGCCGGCCTAGGAGGAGGCGCGCCCAAGGGGGGGCAATCCTACTCCAAGTAGGTTTGCCCCCCTTTCCTATTCCTACTAGGAGAAGGAGGAAGGAGGAGGAGAGGAGAAGGAAAGGGGGGCGGCCCCAAAACCCTAAACCAATTCGGTTTGGGCCTAGGGGGCGCGCCCCACCACTTACCTGCTGCCCTCTTTCCCCACTAGGGCCCATTAAGGCCCATTAAATCCCCGACGGGTTCCGGTAACCTCCCGGTACTCCGGAAAATGCCCGAACTCATCCTGAACCATTCCGGTGTCCAAACATAGCCTTCCAATATATCGATATTTATGTATCGACCATTTCGAGACTCCTCGTCATGTTCGTGATCACATCCGGGACTCCGAACAACCTTCGGTGCATCAAAACACATAAACTCATAATACCAATCGTCATCGAACGTTAAGCGTGCGGACCCTACGGGTTCGAGAACTATGTAGACATGACCGAGACTCATCCCGGTGAATAACCAATAGCGGAACCTGGATGCTCATATTGGTTCCTACATATTCTATGAAGATCTTTATCAGTCAAACTGCATAACAACATATGTTGTTCCCTTTGTCATCGGTATGTTACTTGAATCCAATTTTTCCCATTATTTGAATATCCATAATAGTGCGGAAAGAAAGCCCAGAGGAAGATGGCCTTCAGTTTCTCGCCCCTTTGCCTTAGGATTCGTTAATTCTCTTTCTCGATGGGCTCGAGATTCGATCATCGATATCTCAATACCAAGTTCAATCTCATTACCGACAAGTCTCTTTACTCGTTTTGTAATGCGTCATCCCGCAACTAACTCATTAGTCACATTGCTTGCAAGGCTTATAGTGATGAGCATTACCAAGAGGGCCCAGAGATACCTCTTCGATACATGGAGTGACAAATCCTAATCTCGATCTATGCCAACTCAACAAACACCATCGGAGACACCTGTTGAGCATCTTTATAATCATCCAGTTACGTTGTGATGTTTGATAGCACACAAGGTGTTCCCCCGGTATTCGGGAGTTGCATAATCTCATAGTCAGAGGAACATGTATAAGTCATGATGAAAGCAATAGCAATAAAACTAAACGATCATTTATGCTAAGCTAACGGATGGGTCATGTCCATCACATCATTCTCTAATGATGTGATCGCGTTCATCAAATGACAACACATGTATGGTTAGGAAACTTAACCATCTTTGATTAACGAGCTAGTCAAGTAGAGGCATACTAGGGACACTCTGTTTGTCTATGTATTCACACATGTACTAAGTTTCCGGTTAATACAATTCTAGCATGAATAATAAACATTTATCATGATATAAGGAAATATAAATAACAACTTTATTATTGCCTCTAGGGCATATTTCCTTCAACAACCTCACCCCAGGTTCAGTTCTGCACATCTCAGGTTTTGTTGCCCTCTGCGAGATATTCTTGGGCATTGAGGCCCATTTCGAAGTATGGAAAAAGTTCTTTTTCCTTGTACCCCGCCATCGAGGAGGTTCCATATTTGAAGTGGGTGGTGCCGAAGTATGGCGTATAGCCAGATCCGGATACCCTGTTGGAACTCCCAAAGAGATATATCCACAATGTTCTTCGGAGTGGTTTTACATGGATGACGTCCCACTGCCGGACCCAGTTCGGCGCGGCCTTCCCGAATTTTCTAGCGCTCCCTTGAAGAAGCACCTCAACTGGCATACCCGAAGTCCCAAAGAGGAGGACAGAGTGGAAATAAAATGGCTGGTTAGCAAGGTCAGATTATTATCCCATACCGGGCTCTCGATAATTGAGGTTGTGGCCATTGCAATAAAAAGATGCGTCCAAACCCTCCAGTCTAGAGTAACCCCCTTATGGTGATACAACGGAGAAGACGCCGCGTATCGTTACAGACGCAAGGGTCCAGATACCCCAGCCGAACTGGCCATGATCCTGATCGACCTGTATAAGGGCGATAAGGAATATTTCCTATGCTTAAACTGCCAGGAAGGTTACTCCATGTACAACCCCATTGAATGGGTAAGATTTCGATTACCTGTGTTGCTTTATTGCTATCACGACATGCTAATCCAGTTGTTTTTTTGTTGTTACTAAACAGTCATGGAGGAAGATGATCGAGGACATTTACTGTCCTGTCCCACAGCTAGAGGATCACAATCGTGATGAAGACCCTAGTTTCTGCGAGGATCTGGATATATACATAAAGTTTGATGACGGGGTATCTTATCAAGTGAGTCTTGACGGCTTGGAAGTGTCTATCACCGCCGACTACACCCGCCCCTATCCCTTCTCCATCGTAAGTATCCGAAGAGCTTTCAAAAAGAAGTCCCTCCGTGCACTTTCGTTCATTGTACTAATCCATACTTAATAGGATCGACGCTCAGCAGATCGTACCTCCTCAAGGGCGGCCCCTTCGCAAGGTAGTCCTTCAAAACGAAAGGAGGCTGGGAGCGCCATAGAACCCTCACTGTCTTCAAAAAGGTATGTTCGTTTAATATGTTACTAGGCACGAGTTCGGATTATTAAAGATCCCTTCCATCTTTGACTCAGGAGGAGCACGCGGCAGACAGTGGGAAAACGCCCTACTAGCTGAATGTCAGCCAATCCGGCGCCGGACTTCTCAACTAGAACGAGGATTGATGCAATGCCAATTCCACCGCCTCATGAGGATTCGGATGACGTATCCGTCATGAATTCCTAGGTGGAGAGCGTAATGAATCACCATCGACTAAAAGAGGCCATGCGCGCTCCAGTTTCTTCCGAACAGGAATTTACACAATAAGTTTGGTGGATGCATATATCCGAGCCGCTCGAGATGGACTTGCCGGAGTTACCCAACTGTTCTCAAAGGATATATAGGTAAGAGTTTGCACCATTTTAATAGACATATGCTAGTGACACGTCTCCGTCGTATCTACTTTTCCAAACACGTTTGCCCTTGTTTTGGACTCTAACTTGCATGATTTGAATGGAACTAACCCGGACAAACGGTGTTTTTAGCAGAATTGCCATGGTGTTATTTTTGTGCAGAAATAAAGTTCTCGGAATGACCTGAAAATCAACGGAGAATTATTTTGGAATATATAATGAATATTGGAAGGAAGATCCATGTCAGGGGATGTCCCACCTGTCCACGAGGGTGGGGGCGCGCCTGCCTCCCTCGGCGCCCCCCTGCCTCGTGGGCCCCCTGACGCTCCACCGACCTCAACCTGGACTCCGTATATTCACTTTAGGGGAGAAAAAACCAAAGGAGAAGGATTCATCACGTTCTACGATACGGAGCCGCCGCCAAGCCCTAAACTCTCTCGGGAGGGTTGATCTGGAGTCCGTTCAGGGCTCTGGAGAGGGGAATCCGTCGCCATCGTCATCATCAACCATCCTCCATCACCAATTTCATGATGCTCACCACCATGCGTGAGTAATTCCATCGCAGGCTTGCTGGATGGTGATGGGTTGGATGAGATTTATCATGTAATTGAGTTAGTTTGGTTAGGGTTTGATCCCTAGTATCCACTATGTTCTGAGATTGATGTTGCTATGACTTTGCTATGCTTAATGCTTGTCACTAGGGCCCGAGTGCCATGATTTCAGATCTGAAACTATTATGTTTTCATCAATATATGAGAGTTCTTGATCCTATCTTGCAAGTCTATAGTCACCTACTATGTGTTATGATCCGGCAACCCCGAAGTGACAATAATCGGGACCACTCCCGGTGATGACCGTAGTTCAAGGGGTTCATGTATTCACTATGTGTTAATGCTTTGGTCCAGTACTCTATTAAAAGGAGGCCTTAATATCCCTTAGTTTCCAATAGGACCCTGCTGCCACGGGAGGGTAGGACGAAAGATGTCATGCAAGTTCTTTTCCATAAGCACGTATGACTATATTCGGAATACATGCCTACATTACATTGATGAATTGGAGCTAGTTCTGTGTCACCCTATGTTATGACTGTTACATGATCGATCGCATCCAGCATAATTCTCCATCACCGATCCTTTTCCTACGAGCTTTCCATATATTGTTCTTCGCTTATTTACTTTTCTGTTGCTATTTCTATCATCACTATAAAGTACCAAAAACATTACTTTTGCTACCGTTACTTTTACTATCTTTACCACTACTATCATATTACTTTGCTACTAAATACTTTGCTGCAGATATTAAATTTCCAGGTGTGCTTGAATTGATAACTCAGCTGCTAATACTTGAGAATATTCTTTGGCTCCCCTTGTGTCGAATCAATAAATTTGGGTTGAATACTCTACGCTCGAAAACTGTTGCGATCCCCTATACTTGTGGGTTATCTAGACTATTTTCGGCACCTCTTCGACCCGCCCATAGCTATATTCTTTGAATTACTTGGGATTTATATCTGCTTATCATTATGAAGAACGTGAAAGATGCTAAAACCAAGATTTATCCCTCAACTACGAGGGGAGGTAAGGAACTGCCATCTAGCTGTTCACTTGATTCACCTTCTGTTTTGAGTAAGCTTGCGACACCTAAACCTATACTTGTGGGTTATCTAGACTATTTTCTGGCGCCGTTGTCGGGGAGCATAGCTCTATTCTTTGAATTACTTGGGATTTATATCTGCTTATCATTATGAAGAACATGAAAGATGCTAAAACCAAGATTTATCCCTCAACTACGAGGGGAGGTAAGGAACTACCATCTAGCCCTACACTTGATTCACCTTCTGTTTTGAGTAAACTTGTGACACCTATACACGCTTCTGCTATTAATTCTGATATGTCGCATGTTATTGATGATGCCACTTCTTCTATGCATGATACTTATGATGAAACTATTTCTATGCTTGATACTACTGTGCCACTTGGTGAATTTCTTGATGAACAACTTGCTAGGGCTAGAGAGAATTAAATTATTGAAACTGATAATATTGATGAAAGTGATGATGAAGATTCTCCCCCTGGATATGAATTGCCTGTTGTTCCTGAGGGTTATGTTATGGATGAAGAAACTGCTAGAGACTTTCTTCCTTGCAATTGTAGGAGTGATCTTAAGAAATTATTAGCTAAGATGAAACAAAAAACTTTGAATGCTAGAATGAAATATGATCCTGCTTATGCTACTTCACCTTACTTTGTTACTGATAAGGATTATGAATTCTCTGTCGACCCTGAGATAATTACTTTTGTGGAATCTGATCCTTTCTATGGCTATGAATCTGAAACTGTTGTGGCACATCTTACAAAATTAAATGATATAGCTACCCTATTTACTAATGATGAGAAAACTCGCTACTATTATATCCTTAAGATATTTCCGTTCTCAATTAAAGGGTGATGCTAAGATATGGTTTAATTCTCTTGATCCTGGTTGTGTGCGTCGTCCCCTGGATATGATTTACTACTTCTCTGCTAAATATTTCCCCGCTCATAAGAAACAAGATGTTTAAGAGAAATATGTAATTTTGTGCAAATTGAAGAAGAGAGTCTCACACAAGCTTGGGGGAGGATTCTTCGATTACTTAATGCTTTGCCTGACCATCCTCTCAAGAAAAATGAAATACTTGATATCTTTTATAATGGACTAACCGATGCTTCCAGAGATTACCTGGATAGTTGTGCTGGTTGTGTTTTCAGGGAAAGAACTGTTGATGGAGCTGAAATTCTATTGAATAATATGTTGACCAATGAAAATAATTGGACACTTCCTGAACCAACTCCTAAGTCAACTCCAAAGAAAAGGGGTATTCTATTTCTCATTCCTGAAGATATGCAAGAGACAAAGAAATCTATGAAAGAAAAAGGTATAAAAGCTTAAGATGTTAAGAATTTACCTCCTATTGAAGAAATACATGGTCTTAATTCATCACCTATTGAAGAAACACATGGTCTTGATAACCCAACACAGGTAGTAAAGGTAAATTCTCTCTATAGATATGATAAAGCTGAAATCCCTCCTGTACTAAGTTTGCTAGCCAATGCTTGGATGAGTTTGATGACTTTATGGTTAAACAAGAAAACTTCAATGCTTATTTTGGTAGAGAATTAAAACGCAACGCTGATATGCTTGAACACTTGGGTGATTAGATGGCTAATGTTAAAGGTGAACTTAATATTATTAGTAAAAATGCTTCTATGATTACCACTCAAGTAGAACAAGTACTTAAAGCTTAGAATGATTTGCTCAATGAATTGAATAGTAAGAATAATGAGTTTGCTATTAGAGTGGCTACTAGAACTGGTAAAAGGAGTCAGGAACCTTTGTATCCTGAAGACCATCCTAAGAGAATTGAGCAAGATTCTCAGAGAAATATTATTGATGCACCTAGTCCTTCTAAAAGGAAGAAAAAGAAAAATGATAGGACTTTGCATGCTTCTAGTGAACATGTTTATGACACACGTGAGAATCCCAATGATATTTCTATTTCTGATGCTGAAACAAAATCTGGTAATGAACCTGAACCTAGTGATAATGTTAATGATGATGTCCATTTTGATGCTCAACCTAGCAATAATAATGATGTAGAGATTGAACCTGCTGTTAATCTTGATAACCCACAATCAAAGAATCAACATTATGATAAGAGAGACTTTGTTGCTAGGAAGCACGGTATGGAAAGATAACCATGGGTTCAGAAACCCATGCCTTTTCCTCCTAAACCATCCAAGAAAAAGGATTATGAGGATTTTGAGCACTTTGCTGAAATGATTAGACCTATCTTTTTGCGTATGCGTTTGATTGATATGCTCAAATTGAACCCTTATGCTAAATATATGAAAGAAATTGTGACAAATAAAAGAAAGATACTGGAAGCTGAAATTTCCACCATGCTTGCTAATTATACTTTTAAAGGTGGAATACCTAAGAAACTAGGAGATCCAGGAGTACCCACTATACCATGCTCCATTAAAAGAAACTATGTTAAAACTGCTTTATGTGATCTTGGAGCCGGTGTTAGTGTTATGCCTCTCTATTTATATCGTAGACTTGAATTGAATAAGTTGACACCTACTTGAAATATCTTTGCAAATGGCTAACAAATCAACTGCTATACTTGTTGGTATTTGTGAGGATGTGCCTGTTGTGGTTGCAAACATTACTATTTTAACGGACTTTGTTATTCTTGATATTACCGAGTATGATAGTATGTCTATTATTCTTGGAAGACCCTTTTTGAATACTGCAGGGGCTGTTATTGATTGCACCAAAGGCAATGTCACTTTTCATGTTGGTAATGAGCATACGGTACACTTTCCGAGGAAACAACCTCAAGTCCACAGTATCAATTCTATTGGAAAAATTCCAACTATTACTATTGGAGGTTTTGAATTTCCTCTTCCTACTGTCAAGAAGAAATATGATATTCTTATTGTTGGGGATGTGCATATCCCCATTGAGGTAACCTAGTGTTATTCGAAAATTCTCTGGTTCCATGTTATTCAGAATGAGTTTGTTAACAAGACCTGATCAACCTTGTTAGTGGATTCCTTTTGATGAGCATGAGATGGATGAATTTAGAAAACACAACTCTACTGTACCTCCTTTTTACTTCTGTTATTATATTAAATAAAACAAAAACAGTATTTTCCTGTCTGTTCTGAATTATCGTGCAATAAAAAAATACCACCCCAAAAATAAAAGTTTTCCAAATTCCTTGAACATTAAATATGATTTTTTAAGAATATTTTAGAATATCTGGCACTAGAAAACACAGCAGGGGAGCAGCACCTGGCCACGAGGGTGGAGGGTGCGCCCCCCTGGGCCCCTGCCTCGTGGGCCATGGTGCCTCTCCTCCACTCATTCCATCTACCACACAACTCCCTTCTTCCTCCCACGAACACCACTAACCAGCTAAAAAACCCGAGTCCAAGCTCATCTTGCTGCCATTTTTGATCTCTTGGCTCAAAGCACCTCTCACAAAACTGCTTTGGGGGATTGTCCTTTGGTATGTAGTCCTCCAATGGTCCCAATTAGTTTTTGTTCTAGTGCTTTATTCATTGCATATTTTTGCTTCTTAGGTGACCCTTTTCTGATCTTGCATGTCAAAATTTATATGGTCACAAAAGTAGTTTTGATGCATGATATTGCCCCTAGGCTTGTAGGAATAGTTGCTTATCAATATTGTTGAGTTAGTTCACTTAATATTTTGAAGTTACTTAAAATTTCAGAAATTTTTTCAAGAGGAAGAATAATGTTTAGGAAAATGTACCAAGGTGGTCTTCAAGGGAGCAAGGACCCAGGCTCGCAATGCGCGATGCCGATGAAGAACCACCGAGGGAACAAGTGAGGGCTTGTTGAATGGCCTTACAGAGGACTTTATGGAATCGAGTAGGAATCAAGGAAGAATTCAGCGCATATGTGCGTAATGCTGATCTTGAGCTTTCCAAGGCAGACAAATGTCGCCAGTACCACCTATCTCACTGATTCCTTTGTGAGGAGGTTGGAATTTTCATCATCACGGCAATTCTCAAACTGTCTTTTGATCCTCTATGAAAATTCTTATACTATGGACTTAGAGGCATTTAACACTGCTTCAAAACTTCCACATGGGTGGTCCTAATGAACCTCGCATCTTAATTTAGAGATTTTCTTGCTAGTATAACTGTGGGGGAATCTAAGAGACATAACGCAAGCTACCATAGGGAGGCATTCATTTTCCAGCTATACATTATTTTGCTCTTTCTTCATAGGTAGGTGCATAAATGGTAAGGATGAAGCATGTCACATGTGTGTCCTGACTCAGTGTTTCCAGGAGTGGGTATTAGAAGATAGACATTATAATTTGGGAGCCATTGTTTGCACACGTTGGCATAATAATAGATTTAGTGAGATTTCTTCGGTGGAATTTAATGCAACCCGTCTAGCCTAATTTTCTTGGTGTACCAAATATGTGGGTCTGATATTGAGTGCCTCGTGTTTATTTGGATTATGAGGCTATGGTTCGTCATCAGTTTGTTGAGAAGGAAGATCAGTTCCTCCAGTACCGACTAATCTTTGACAGACGACGCACCTATCACGTCGCTCTCCCTGCTCCTGCTTTCTTTGACTTCCAGGCAAAAGGGAGATATGTTATAACCAGGGAGGAGGTGGACGAGTATAACAGGAGGACGAAGACAGCTCGCCTCCAAGCTGCAGCCCACGATGGAATAGTTGCTGCATCTCAGTACGACCCCAACTATAACTTTGGATATCCGCCAGGCCAGCCGTGGCCATAGACCAACTTAGGCCAAAAGCCTAAGCTTGGGGGAGTACGTATTTCTCACCGACATTACATTCATGTTCACACACTCATTGCTAGTTGTCGGTGCTCATACTTTTTCATTGTATCATCCATGCTAGTTTATTTTCCTTTTTATGCTTTCTTCTTGTGTGTTTAATAAACCTTAGGAAAAAATCTAAAAAAAGTTTTAGCTTTTAGCTAGTTTACTTTCCATGCCCGTTGTAGTAGTAACTAAAAAGAAAACCCAAAAAGATTTATCGTTCTTCTTTTGCTTGTTGGGAGTTTTCCCGTGTAAATAGTTTTATTTCTTTTCTTTGGGGGTCGAGAGGAGAAGACCATAATGAAAATGTTAAAGTGGCTCTTATATGCTTTATTGTTAATCTAACAAAGAGCCCATATTACCTTGTCTACCTGCCGTATGAGTCCACCATACCTACCTATATGCGGTATCTACCTGCCGTTCCAAGTAAATTTGTATGTGCCAAACTCTAAACCTTCAAATAAATATCCTGTTTTATATGCTTGAATAGCTCATCTATCAACTAGGGTTGTCTGTATCTTCCATGTTAGGCAGGTTATTCTCAAGAGGAGTGGACTCCGCTCCTCACTCACGAGAAAATGGCTGGTCACCGGGATGCCCAGTCCCATGCTTTATGCACAAATCAAAATAATTGCAAACAAAACTCCCGGGACTGTTAGTTGGAGGCACTCGTTGTTTCGAGCAAGCCATGGATTGATGCTTGTTGGTGGAGGGGGAGTATAAACTTTACCATTCTGTTTGGGAACCGCCTATAATGTGTGTAGCATGGAAGATATCGCCATCTCTTGGTTGTTATGTTGACAATGAAAGTATACCGCTCAAAATATTATTCACCTCTATTTCAAAACCGAGCTCTGGCACCTCTACAAATCCCTGCTTCCCTCTGCGAAGGGCCTATCTATTTACTTTTATGTGAGTCATCATCCTCTTATTAAAAAGCACCAGTTGGAGAGCACACTGTCATTTGCATTCATTACTGTTAGTTTACATTGAGTATGACTTGACTGGATCTCTTTTACCATGAATTACAATGTCTAGTCAGTCCTTGATCTTTAAAGGTGCTCTGCATTTATGTTTTGCGGTCTCAGAAAGGGCTAGCGAGATACCATCTTGTTATATCATATTGATTGTTTTGAGAAAGTGTTGTCATCCGAGATTTATTATTATTGCTCGCTAGTTGATTATGCCATTGATATGAGTAAACATGAGACCTAAATGTTATTGTGACTATGGTTAGTTCATAAACTTGAATGTTGGCTTTACATTTTTACAACAACAAGAGCAAACAGAGTTTGTAAAAGTTTTTCTTTATCACTTTCAGTTTGTCAACTGAATTTCTTGAGGACAAACAAAGGTTTAAGCTTGGGGGAGTTGATACGTCTCCGGCGTATCTACTTTTCCAAACACTTTAGCCTTTGTTTTGGACTCTAACTTGCATGATTTGAATGGAACTAACCCAGACCGACGCTATTTTCAACAGAATTGCCATGGTGTTATTTTTGTGCAGAAATAAAAGTTCTTGGAATGAACTGAAAATCAACGGAGAATTATTTTGGAATATATAATGAATATTGGAAGGAAGGTCCATGTCAGGGGGTGTCCCACCTGTCCATGAGGGTGGGGGCGCACCTGCCCCCCTGGGCGTGCCCCCTGCCTCGTGGGCCCCCTCACGTTCCACCTACCTCAACCTGGACTCCATATATTCACTTTCGGGGAGAAAAAACCAGAGGAGAAGGATTCATCGCGTTTTACGATACGAAGCCGCCGCTGAGCCCTAAACTCTCTCCGGAGGGCTAATCTGGAGTCCGTTCGGGGCTCCGAAGAGGGGAATCCATCGACATCGTCATCATCAACCATCCTCCATCGCCAATTTCATGATGCTCACCGCCGTGCATGAGTAACTCCATCATAGGCTTGCTGGACGGTGATGGGTTGGATGAGATTTATCATGTAATCGAGTTAGTTTTGTTAGGGTTTGATCCCTAGTATCCACTACGTTATGAGATTGATGTTGCTATGACTTTGCTATGCTTAATGCTTGTCACTAGGGCCCGAGTGCCATGATTTCAGATCTGAACCTATTATGTTTTCATCAATATATGAGAGTTCTAGATCCTATCTTGCAAGTCTATAGTCACCTATTATGTGTTATGATCCGTTAACCACGAAGTGACAATAATCGGGATACTTACTGGTGATGACCGTAGTTTGAGGAGTTCATGTATTCACTATGTGCTAATGCTTTGTTCTGGTACTCTATTAAAAGGAGGCCTTAATATCCCTTAGTTTCTAATAGGACCCCGCTACCACGGGAGGGTAGGACAAAAGATGTCATGCAAGTTCTTTTCCGTAAGCATGTATGACTATATTCAGAATACATGCCTACATTAAATTGATGAACTGGAGCTAGTTCTGTGACATTCTAGGTTATGACTGTTACATGATGAACCACATCTGGCATAATTCTCCATCACCGATCCATTGCCTACGAGCTTTCCATATATTGTTCTTCACTTATTTACTTTTCCGTTGCTATTGCTATCATCACTATAAAATACCAAATACATTACTTTTTCTACCATTACTTTTGCTATCTTTACCACTACTATCATATTACTTTGCTATTGCAGATATTAAGTTTCCAGGTGTGGTTGAATTGACAACTCAGCTGCTAATACTTGTGGATATTTTTTGGCTCCCCTTGTGTCGAATCAATAAATTTGGATTGAATACTCTACCCTCGAAAACTGTTGCGATCCCCTATACTTGTGGGTTATCAACTAGTAGCCCCCGAGACTTGAAGCGGCGAGACTAACCGATTTAAGGAACAATTTATCCTGTAGGTTCTTAAGGAAAAGAATGTTGCGCTATCCCAGGAGCTAAAAACAAACCAGACGCGGTTGAATGTTGTCATCGCCGAACTTGCGGAAATGAAAAAGGCCGCAATGAGTACGTCCGAGAAGAAAAAACACGAGGATGAAAAATACAAACAATCTGAAGAGATAGAGAGCTTGAAGGCTCAGCTATCAGCCGCCCGGAGAGAAAAAGTTGAAGGGCGGCATTTATGGTATGATTTGTAAAAATCACCATAGTTACTCATGCCTAGTCCACAATTCGAAATGTCATGATGTTATTACTGCAGGTCTATTGACTGGTCGGCCAGAAGAAGAGGTATCTAGATTTCAAGGTGACGTGCTAAAGGATCTAATGTGGTGCATGCGCGGGCCCGGAAAGCCATGAAGAGTATGGTCAAGGCTTTATGGACGTCCGATAACCCTCCAGAAAGTATGGTGGGTTTGGAAAACCTATTCAAAGGTGCATGACGGTACTTTGAGCTATGGAAGACGTCCGCCTGATGTGAAGGTGCACGAGAAGCCTGGGAAATGGTGAAAACACGCTTCGCCAAACTAGATCCAAATCATATGGCCCACAGGGACCAGACGGTAAAGAAATTTCGTTGAACTTGGTGTATGACCGAGTAATGATAGCTGTGAAATATTCACATGAAGACTGTAAGTTAGAAAGTCTGATGGATGGGATAGATAAGGAATAGGTATTTGATTCAATGTATTAATGTACTTTGTGATCAACATGTATCTTTTGGCCGAACATGTGGAAAATTTGTCATCGCTGTCGGCGTCCTGGGAATGGGGGTACCAGACTTGCCTGCCCGCGGCCCATGACGTGGCTCCGACAACGGCCTGGTACGGCCCAGCTTCAGCAACAACAATCCAAGACCCTCGCGAGGCGGACGACACCAAGACCTCCCTAGGGGGCGGCCTCACCAGGCTGGCTCCCGAGGAGCAGAGATATCAAGGCAAGGTGCACCTCGGGAGGTTCACATCACGTGAGCCATGACGACCAAGGACAGGCGGGCGCCAGCGGGCGCAGTGTGCCAGTTTCCTCTTTGGTGCCAAGGAGGCAAGCGCAGGCGCAGAGTCCTGAGGAATCAAGCAAAGGTTTCCATGCCGGTGCAACAATGATACGTCTCCAACGTATCTATAATTTTTGATTGCTCCATGCTATATTATCTACTGTTGTGGACATTACTGGGCTGTATTATTCACTTTTATATTATTTTTGGGACTAACCTATTAACCGGAGGCCCAGCCCAGAATTGATGTTTTTTGCCTATTTCAAGGTTTCAAAGAAAAGGAATATCAAACAGAGTCCAAACGGAATGAAACCTTCGGGAACGTGATTTTCTCACCAAACATGATCCAGGGGACTTGGACCCTACGTCAAGAAACAAGGGAGGAGGCCACGAGGTAGGGGCGCGCCTACCCCCCACCCCCCCAGGCGCGCCCTCCACCCTCGTGGGCCCCCTGTTGCTCCACCGACGTACTCCTTCCTCCTATATATACCTACGTACCCCCAAACGATCAGATACGGAGCCAAAACCCTAATTCCACCGCCGCAACTTTCTGTATCCACGAGATCCCATCTTGGGGCTGTTCCGGAGCTCCGCCGGAGGGGGTATCCATCACGGAGGGCTTCTACATCATCACCATAGCCCCTCCGATGAAGTGTGAGTAGTTCACCTCAGACCTACGGGTCCATAGTTATTAGCTAGATGGCTTCTTCTGC
>NC_053027.1:62033849-62068652 GCF_003073215.2 Triticum urartu
TCGTGGAGTAGAAGGCCGGGTTGAGGTGCCTCATACCTGATTGGGAGGAGATAACCATGTAATATGCACGGAAACAAATCAGTGCCAGAAACCGAACCAAGGAGAAGAGCTGCAGGAGAGGTTCAATGTTCAATCTATGAAGAGCATGTAAAAAATTGACTATCAATTCAACGGGAAAGATATGGTGGATTCATGTATAAACCGTCAAGAAAACAAATGAAGAAAGAACATGGGATCAATGCCCTAGATTGCTTGCTTTAGTTTGAGGGAGAGTCGATGGATTGGTTTTTCACGAGAGGTGGATTTGTTTTTCACGGGAGGAGAGAGAGAGACCATGGTAGAGATGTCCAACCACCAGATTTGCTTGAGGTTGTTGTTATTCCTTCAAACAGGGAGAGATATAGATTGATATAGTCGTTGGGCCATGGGAGAGAGATACGTGAGAGATTTTTACATGAGAGTTTGTTAGACTAAAAAAACATGAGAGTTTGTTAGAGATACGTGAGAGATTGAGAGAATAAGGTCACGGGAGAGAGATGCCTGTTTTTTTTTCGTTGGGCCATGGGAGAGAGATACGTGAGAGATTTTTACATGAGAGTTTGTTAGACTAAAAAAACATGAGAGTTTGTTAGAGATACGTGAGAGATTGAGAGAATAAGATCACGGGAGAGAGATGCCTATTTTTTTTCTTGTGTGAGTCGATCTACACCGTTATAATTCGGTCCAATCAGATTAACGGCTCGTAAAATCTAATTAACGTGGTAATTTCTAGGGAGTCACAAATTAGTATAGGAATCTAAAATCTAATTAATGTGGTAATTTCTAGGGAGTCGCAAATTAGTATAGGTATAGATAGATAAGATTGAGTCCAGAGGAAAAGCCAATACTATTAAGAGGGGATGAGGTGTTTCCTAATGGCTTGCTTGCTCAAAGTGCTTAGTGATATGCTCCAAAACCCTCAACTACTTTCTCACATCCACATGTCTCAAACCAAAAGTCAAACTCGTCCCGCACCGAAATTTTCTATCCGGCGCCACCGAGTTCAATTGACATAGCCACTGCCAGAAACCCTAGTCTCTTCGGTCTCACCGATAGGGATCTCGGTCTCACTGAGAAGGGATTGTAATATCTCTGTTTCCCTTCGTAACATTTCGGTCAAACCAAGATGAGCGATCAGTCCCACCGAGATTGCAATGCAAACTCTCTGTTTCCCTTTTGTAACATTTTGGTCCAACCGAGATGAGTGAATCGGTCCCACCGAGTTTTCCTGACCAACTCTCTGTTAGTCCATTACCAAAATCGGTCTCACCAAGTTTGTGTAATCGGTCTCACCGAGATTACATTATTCCCTAACCCTAACAAAATCGGTCCCACCGAGTTGACATGTCGGTCCCACCAAAAATCCTAACGTTCACATTTTGAACTAAATCGGTCTGACCGAGTTGTATGATTCGGTCCCACCGAGTTTGGTGATTTGTGTGTAACGGTTAGATTTTGTGTGGAGGCTATTTATACCCCTCCACCCACTCTTCATTTATGGAGAGAGCCATCAGAACATGCCTACACTTCCAACATACATTTTCTGAAGAGAGAACCACCTACACTTGTGTTGAGGTCAAGATATTCCACTCCAACCACATAAATCTTGATCTCTAGCCTTCCCCAAGTTGCTTTCTACTCAAATCATCTTTCCACCAAATCCAAATCCTGTGAGAGAGAGTTGAGTGTTGGGGAGACTATCATTTGAAGCACAAGATCAAGGAGTTCATCATCAACACACCATTTGTTACCTCTTGGAGAGTGGTGTCTCCTAGATTGGTTAGGTGTCAGTTGGGAGCCTCCATCAAGATTGTGGAGTTGAACCAAGGAGTTTGTAAGGGCAAGGAGATTGCCTACTTCGTGAAGATCTACCCAAGTGAGGCAAGTCCTTCATGGGCGACGGCCATGGTGGGATAGACAAGGTTGCTTCTTCGTGGATCCTCCGTGGGTGGAGCCCTCCGTGGACTCGCGCAACCGTTACCATTCGTGGGTTGAAGTCTCCATCAACGTGGATGTACGATAGCACCACCTATCGGAACCACGCCAAAAATCTCCGTGTCTCCAATTGCGTTTGCACACTCCAAACTCCTCCATTTACCCTCATATGCAATTGTTTTACTTTCCGCTGCTATACTCTTAGAATTGCATGTGTAGGTTGATTGCTTGACTTGTGCTAAGTTGCTAAAATCTGCCAAGAACTAAAATTGGGAAAAGGCTAGATTTTTATTTGGTCAAGTAGTCTAATCACCCCCCCTCTAGACATACTTTCGATCCTACAAGTGGTATCAGAGATTTGGTCTCCATTTGCTTTGATTTCCATAGCTTTTGGTGGTCATAGCCTTGGTTTCACATCCTAGGAGAGTATGGCATCTAGCGAGGGAAATTACCACCGTAGAGGTCCTTACTTTGATGGTACAAATTTTGCTAGTTGGAAGCATAAGATGAAAATGCATATTCTTGGACATAACCCCGCCGTTTGGGCTATTGTGTGTATTGGCTTGCAAGGTGAATTCTTCGATGGGAGAGAACCAAACCGTGAAGCTACTACGGAAGAGTTGAAGATGCTACAATACAATGCTCAAGCTTGTGATATTCTCTTCAATGGATTATGCCCCGAAGAATTCAACAAAATCAGTCGTCTTGAGAATGCAAAGGAAATTTGGGATACTTTGATTGATATGCACGAAGGTACTGAATCTGTCAAGGAATCCAAATTGGATGTGCTTTAAAGTCAGCTTGACAAGTTCAAAATGAAGGATGGTGAAGCCGTCGCTGAAATGTACTCTAGGCTTGCTCTCATCACAAATGAGATTGCCGGCTTAGGAAGTGAAGAGATGACCGATAGATTCATCATCAAGAAGATCCTAAGAGCCTTGGATGGAAAGTATGATACCGTGTGCACATTGATCCAAATGATGCCCAATTACAAAGATCTCAAGCCAACGAAAGTTATTGGAAGAATTGTTGCTCATGAGATGTCACTCAAGGATAAGGAAGAGCTTCACAAGAAGTCAAGTGGTGCTTACAAAGCCTCGTGTGATGCTCCCACATCATCAAGTGAGAAGCAAACCTTCAATGAAGAATTGAGTCTAATGGTGAAGAACTTCAACAAGTTCTACAAGAGTAGAAGCTAGGAAAGAAGTTCCAAGTCAAGGTCCTACAATGACAAAAGATTGTCTAGTCGTGAGCGCAATTGCTACAATTGTGGAAGACCCGGACACTATTCCAATGAGTGTACGAATCCCTACAGAAGAAGAGAAGATTCTCCCTACAAAAGAAGGTGTAGAAGAGAAAAATCACCATCAAGAGAGAGAAGGAGTAGAGATGATCTTTATGAACGAAGACCCTCTCGGAGAAGCAAGGACTCGGAAAGGAAGGACAAGTCATTAAGGAGCTACACAAGAAGAAGACATCAAGCACATGTTGGTGAATGGGTATCCGGTTCCGACTCTGACGATCACTCCAAAAGAAGTTATCACTCCGACTCCGAATTTACTCAAGATGAAGGTGTTGCCGGAGTAGCACTTGTGATAACCAACTCCTACGACATATTTGACTCACCAAACGAAGGAATTGGGAGATGCTTCATGGCTAAATGTCCAAAGGTAACACAGTCCGAGTATGTTGATTTCAATAGTAATGAAGATTACTTGCTAGGAGATGATGATTTACTTGTTGACAACTCTAGTTATGAAAACTATGATGAGCTTGCTATTAATCATGATAATCAAGATAAAATGAATGACGATGATAAGAAGGAGATTGAGCGCCTAACAAAAGAACTAAACACTCTTAAGTTAGCTCATGAAACTACCTTGGAAGATCATCGAGAACTTTTAAAGACTCATGACAAGCTACGCTTTGAAAAGCTCAACCTTGAGCAAGAACATGAGTTTCTAAAGGCAATCGATGATGATATTCGCAAGAAAAGTTCTTCTTACATTGCCAAGCATTTACTCTTGTCTACTTACATGCCACAAGTTAAATCTAGCAACAAGAACAAGAAAGATTCTTCATCTAGTAGTAACAACAATCATGTTAAATCCAATGTTGTTGCTTCTAGTAGCTCACTTGATTCCACTAATGATTGTCTTAGACAAGTTACACTTGAGCAAGAAAATAGCTTATTGAAGGGAATTATAGAGAAAGGTGTTTACAAGAGCCTTGCCGGAAGTAAACAATTTGAGGAAATTGTATGCAAGCAAGGAAGACACCGGAAGAATCAAGGTGTTGGTTTTGAACGAAAGTTCAATGCCAATGGAGTTGAGTGGGAAGAAGATCAATACCCCGAGACGAAGTTTGTTCCTCAACAAGAGAAGTATGATCCTACTTCTTTCAAAGGAACACAATCTCAAGATGATCTTCCACCACAAGACCACATGCAAAAAGGCAAGGACAAGCTTCAAGAGGAGATTGATGCATTTGAAGAAGCTCATAAGGCCTTGGTCAAGTGGGTACCCAATACTACATCAAGTTCTACTTCATCAAGTATGGCTACAACTCCGAGGATTCCCATCAAGATGGTGTGGATCCCGAAGAGAAGAACTAGAGAGTTCTTGAGGGTGACTCCGCCAACATACTTCACTCATATCATTTTGGCGAGGACAAGTGCAAACAACTTTCATATCTTGCACTAGTTCAAGGAGTCACAAACCCTCTTGTTGGTAAGACAAGGGACAAGGTAACCTAATGCTTCCATGGACATCATCTTGTGTACACATCACTCTATGTCTATGGATATCCTTGTTTGTTCCTTGTGGGACTAACCGTGTAGGTATTGAAAGTGCAACTCATTCCAAAAGATTGCTCCGAATGATCTATCAACATTGAGCATCCACATCTTCAACACCTACATGAAGTCATCATCGACAAAACCCAAGGTTAGTTCATCCCTCTTAGGGGGGATATCACATCTAGGGGGAGCTTTGCTCTAATCAATTGAGCTAAAGCAACTCTAATGGTGTGAACACAACAATGCTTTATGTAAAAGTGGTAACCCCACTTGTGCTTAAACGATGAGTATGACCTATGATCAAATATTCTCATTTGACTCCTAAGTCAATATACTCATATATAGATGACCTAGTCATCACCAATTGCTTGATAGATGCTAGAGTGTTTGCGCATGCTTTGTCACATATTTCTTTTGCTATCTTATTGTGTGGGCATGTTGGTTGCATATTTTACTCATTTGAGGACATCCATTTGTTGCTTTGATTGTTTGGCCTTTTTATCTTTTGCCAAATGGATGGACAAGAATGCCTAAGAACTCCCTCTAGCTATCTATGCTTTTCTCGTCTCAAACTCTATTCATGTTACATCACAAAGTTGGATCAAGTCAGATTCAAACCACTCTGTGTGAGGAGCACTCGGAGTTCCCGATTTGTCATAGACTTAAACTTCCAAAACCTCTTTGTGCATTTCGGTCTGACCGATTCATCCTTTTCGGTCCTATCGAGATCACTTAGTTGATCTAGGTTTTCAATCTCGGTGCAACTGATTAGAACCTTTCGGTCACACCGAGTTGCAGTAACTGCCTGCAGTTTTGCATCTCGGTGCCACCGAGTTGTTCCACTCAGTCACACCGACAGGGTCAGGTTATATATACCGATGGGTCAAATTTTGGAAATTTTCCCGAAACCTCTTCGCCCGCGCATAACCTACTCTGCCTCTTCGGGTCTCCGGATCATCTTCTCGTCGCCAGCAACCTCCAGCTGCTGGTCTCCGCCGCCGTCAACGACAATCTGCCCCGCCGTTGCCGCCGTAGCAAGTTCGCCGCCGAACTAGGGTACGAACTTGATCTTTGTGCTAATCCATAACTCCGATTCTTAGCACATTGCTTTGCCATGGTTCTTGCCACGAATGAAATCATCCCGTCCAGTGAAAACGTACCGTAGATTAGTTTTGATTTGAAAATTTAGGGTTAGGTCTCCGCCGGATTCATCTCGGACCGAACGAGTTGTACAAATCGGTCTCACCGATTTGGATTAGGCCATTGCACATGCGTTTTCAGTCTGATCGAAAATTGCAAATCGGTGTGACCGAGTTCAATTCTCTGTGAAACCCTAGCAGTCTCGGTGCCACCGAACTGTGACTCGGTCTGACTGAGTTCACTAGTTTATGTTCCAAAAACTGCTTCGGTATCACCGAGTTTACAAATCAGTAGATCCAAAATGCTTTCTGTGAAGAACTAAAACTATGTTTTTTGAGTCAATTGTTTTGCAAAACTCCTATACTTTGTGATGCTCATCTTCTCTACCTCATCTATAATCTATTCACAGGTTCTGCTGACAGTTTGCTTGCAAGATGTCTGATCAAAGTGATAGTCAGAACAAGTCTGAGGAGCAGGTTCAACTGAGTGAGGGCACTAGTCCCTAAAGCTCTTCTGATGATGGAAGCAGGAGCACTCCAAGTAACTTGCCAAAGGCAGCTACAGGGACCAGGAAGAAGAGAACTTCTGATTCAGAGGACGAAGATTATGTGGCCATTGAGGATGAGGCCACATCAAAGAAAAAGGTGCTGAAAAAGGAGTATGGCTCAGCTGCTACAGTCAAGCCAGGGATGCATAAGAAGGCACCAACAAAGAGAGTCCCCATGTCTAAGGCCAGAGCATCCACTGCTGAAACCTCCAAGCCATCTGAAGAGGCTGTTGGAGAAGGCAAGAAAAGGAAGGAAAGGGTCAAGAAGACCACTGCCAGAGTGCTTGGCATATCATCAATTATGAGAGATGATGATGAAGAAGAAGAGGATGCTGCACCATCTCCTAAGGCTCAAAAGCTCATGGGAGATGCAATCAGATCAGGGGCTACTCCATCTAAGCCCAAAGCTGCTCCCAAGGCAGCTGCTCCAGCTCAGAAGCCCAAGAGAAGCACTAGAAACATTCGTGCTGAGGAAAAGAACAAGGCCCCAGTGCCTGAAGCTACTGTAGAAGATGAAACTCAAGTGCTAAGGAAGCTGAAACCCAAGATACCTGAACACAATGATGCTCACCTTGTGGCAGAAAACATGAAAATCAGGAAGGATGCGGGACTGAGGTTATGGAGACAGTCTAACCCATATGCTGTCAGGAGGAGGACTGCTGTGGACTACAGGTTTCACACCAAGGAACAACAAGATTTTTATGAGACAGTGTTGCTCGACAAGAAGCCCATTGTATGTGACATGAAATGGGTGGACTGGGAATACATCCAAGAGATTGAAGATCACTATCCATGTGTATATGATAGCTTCAAGGCATGTGGAGTTGACGCCTTTGTGGCCTAGAAGCTCACCAAGTGGAACGATGAGCTGATCATGCAGTTCTACTCCACTGCCCATTTCTATCTAGATGGGAAGATCGTTTGGATGTCTGAGGGTACCAGGTACCAATCTTCTGTTGATGAATAGGCTCAGTTGATCAATGCCCCAAAAGAAAGTGAGGATGACTTGGATATTTATGCCGAGAAGAAGAAAGACCACAACACAATGGCCAACTTGTACAAAGAGATCCCAGATGTTGCTTTGGATACACATAAGTTTGGATCTGTCCACTACTTGTTGTCTGGACTTCCTACCATAAACTGGATTCTAAGGCACACACTGCTACCCAAGTCAGGTGATCACAAGATGATCAGAGGACATGCCATAAACTTTCTGCACATATTTGATGTCCCACAGAAGTTCAAGGTCATGAGTTTGACTGTTGAAACAATCAAGAGGACTGCTGCTAACCAGAAGAGAAGCTGTGGGTATGCCCCACAAATTCAGGAGCTCATCAACTCAAAGATGGGCACAGACACATATCTTTTGGATAAGGAGCACCTGCCCATATACCCTGAATTTGAAGACAACATTGTGGTGATGGATGAAAATGAACCATCTTCAGCTCATGCACATGAGAAGAGAGAGAAGGCAAAGGCAGAGAAAGCTGCAAAGATGCCAACTGTTGAAGAGGCATCTCAAGTGTTCTTGAAATCCAAACAAGACCAACTTGGATATTTGATCCAATCCACCCTGAGGATTGAGAAGGGCTTGGCCACCCTGACTAAGAACCAGGAGAGTTTGGAGAGGATCGTTGAGCAGAAATTCTATGATCTGGATGTCAAGGTAACTGAGATCCAAACTGCAGTTGAGCAACTACAAGAGGAAGCAGAGGAGAAGAAGGGCAAGTCTACCATTGATGCTTTCAAGAGAGTGCCACGAGGTCCAAGGTCTGCGGCAGTGCACGTGACAGATACTCGAGCTTTAGTGTCAGCACCAGCAGCCACAGCTCCAGTGCCACCTCCAGCACCCACTCCATCAACTCCAACTACTTCATCGGAAGCCTTCGTCCTTGGAGTTATCTCTACACCACCTCCCGAAGATCAAGCCTGAGAGTCATTTAGCACTATGCATTTTTGAACTTTTTGGTAACTTGTTGCCAAAGGGGGAGAAAAATGTATAGATCGTAGGCTTCGAGAGAGAGTGTTGCTCTTTTTATCTCTCTTGCTATTTTGGTTGAACTTCTTTATTGAATGCTTGTGTCATATACTTTATGTCCTTGTGAGATACTTGTTTATCATGTGGTTGATCATATGCTACCCTTAATCTTTGGTTGAATGATGCTATCCTTTATATTCCTTATATGATCATTCACTTGCTTGGTGATGAGTGCATGCTTTTAATCTCTATAATTTTGAGCCCTCCACCAAGATGTATGTGACATGGAAGAGTAACCCATGATCCTAATCAATTGTGCATTTGCATTCAAAAGCAAATTTTTAAATAATGCACAAATTTAGGGGGAGCTCTTGCTTATAACATACTTCTCGAAGTGACGATGTCTATTCAATCTTATTTATCATTTGTCGAAGCTTTGATCTATATGTTGTCATCAATTACCAAAAGGGGGGAGATTGAAAGTGCAACTATCCCTGGGTGGTTTTGGTAATTCCTAACAACATATAACTGATTGAGCTAATGCTACTTAAAGATAAACATTTCAGGAAATCTCAATGATTGGCATGCATGGATGAGAAAAGTGAATCCCTCAAAATGCTAAGGACAAAGAATTGGCTCAAGCTCAAAGCTCAAGACTCTACATCTTTTCATTTTAAGTGATCCAAGATCACATTGAGTCCATAGGAAAAGCCAATACTCTTAAGAGGGGATGATGTGTTGCCTAATGGCTTGCTTGCTCAAAGTGCTTAGTGATATGCTCCAAAACCCTCAACTACTTTCTCACATCCACATATGTCTCAAACCAAAAGTCAAACTCGGCCCCCACCGAAATTTTCTATCTGGCGCCACCGAGTTCAGTTGATATAGCCACTGCCAGAAACCCTAGTCTCTTCGGTCTCACCGATAGGGATCTCGGTCTCATTGAAATGGGATTGTAATCTCTCTGTTTCCCTTCGTAACATTTAGGTCAAACCGAGATGAGCGATCGGTCCCACCGACATTGCAATGCAAACTCTCTATTTCCCTTTTGTAACGTTTCAGTCCAACCGAGATGAGGGAATCGGTCCCACCGAGTTTGCCTGACCAACTCTCTGTTAGTCCATTACCAAAATCGGTCTCACCGAGTTTGTGTAATCGGTCTCACCGAGATTAGGTTATGCCCTAACCCTAAAAAAATCAGTCCCACCGAGTTGACATGTCGGTCCCACCGAAAATCCTAATGCCTAAATCGGTCTGACTGAGTTGTATGATTCGGTCCCACCGAGTTTGGTGATTTGTGTGTAACAGTTAGATTTTGTGTGGAGGCTATTTATACCCCTCCACCCACAGAACATGCCTACACTTCCAACATACATTTTCTGAAGAGAGAACCACCTACACTTCTGTTGAGGTCAAGATATTCCACTCCAACCACATAAATCTTGATCTCTAGCCTTCCCCAAGTTGCTTTCCACTCAAATCATCTTTCCACCAAATCCAAATCCTGTGAGAGAGAGTTGAGTGTTGGGTAGACTATCATTTGAAGCACAAGAGCAAGCAGTTCGTCATCAACACACCATTTGTTACCTCTTGGAGAGTGGTGTCTCCTAGATTGGTTAGGTGTCACTTGGGAGCCTCCGTCAGGATTGTGGAGTTAAACCAAGGAGTTTGTAAGGGCAAGGAGATCGCCTACTTCGTGAAGATCTACCCGAGTGAGGCAAGTCCTTCGTGGGGACGGCCTTGGTGGGATAGACAAGGTTTCTTCTTCGTGGACCCTTCGTGGGTGGAGCCCTCCGTGGACTCGCGCAACCGTTATTCTTCATGGGTTGAAGTCTCCATCAACGTGGATGTACGATAGCATCACCTATCGGAACCACGCCAAAAATCTCCGTGTCTCCAATTGCGTTGGCACACTCCAAACTCCTCCCTTTACCCTCATATGCAATTGTTTTACTTTCCGCTGCTATACTCTTAGAATTGCATGTGTAGGTTGATTGCTTGACTTGTGCTAAGTCGCTAAAATCTTCCAAGAACTAAAATTGGGAAAAGGCTAGATTTTTATTTGGTCAACTAGTCTAATCACCGCCTCTAGACATACTTTCGATCCTGCAGGTCGTGTGAGTGACCCCGGCAAAGAGGACGACGGCGCCGATGAAGCGAGAGGATGTGATGCAAGGCTCTTGGTCCGTCACCGTGGATGAGAAACGTCCATCTCTAGCAGTGGATGACGCGGTATTTGTAGGCGCTCCGGCATGGTGGAGGACGGTGGCGATGGATGTGGTGGAGGACGGCTGTCGGTGTCAAAACCGGCAGATCTCGGGTAGGGGGTCCCGAACTGTGCGTCTAGGCGGATGGTAACAGGAGGCAGGGGACACAATGTTTTACCCAGGTTCAGGCCCTCTTGATGGAGGTAAACCCCTACGTCCTGCTTGATTAATATTGATGATATGGGTAGTACAAGAGTAGATCTACCATGAGATCAAGGAGGCTAAACCCTAGAAGCTAGCCTATGGTATGATTGTATGTCCCTACGGACTAAAACCCTCCGGTTTATATAGACACCGGAGAGGGCTAGGGTTACACAGAGTCGGTTACAATGGTAGGAGATCTACATATCCGTATCGCCAAGCTTGCCTTCCACGCCAAGGAAAGTCCCTTCCGGACACGGGACGAAGTCTTCAATCTTGTATCTTCATAGTCCAGGAGTCCGGCCGAAGGTATTGTCCGGCTATCCGGACACCCCCTAATCCAGGACTCCCTCAGTAGCCCCTGAACCAGGCTTCAATGACGACGAGTCTGGCGCGCAGATTGTCTTCGGCATTGCAAGGCGGGTTCCTCCTCCAAGTACTTCATAGAAGATTTTGAACACAAAGGTAGTGTCCGGCTCTGCAAAATAAGTTTCCACATATTGCCATAGAGAGAATAATATTTACACAAATCTAATCTGCTGACGTATTCCGTAGCGTGACATCACACCATGGCCAAGTCTTTATTCGAATCGTTTTACTGTCCCACCTCAGTGCGTTTAGCGAGGCGGTTTCCTTGGCACGTCTTGTCAAAGCAGAGATTGTGTCCCCTTATTCTGGGATTCTCATCAATACGGGCGTGGGTAACCCAACCGCGCCATTGATTACGGCGCTTGGGAGATAAGCGAGTTTTACCAGGCTGGTGGGGACGCATAGTCACGTCCACCCATAAAAGGGGATAAGGATCCACCTTTTCATCCATGCCTTCTTCCTCCTTTGCCTATCCGTTTCCGCGCACTCGAGCTCCAGCGCCCAAGTCCGCACACCCCACCTCAACCTTCTCCAGCCATGTCCGAATCGGGAGGCAAGTGGATGGTCTCCTCCGTTACGGAGGGACACATCAAAAAACTGAGGAAGGCCGGATACTTGTCTAACGACATTGCGCACCGGCTTCCCGAAGAGGGGCAGCTCATCCCCACCCCTAGGCCCCATGAGAGGGTGGTGTTCCTCCCGCATTTTCTCCGCGGACTGGGTTTCCCTCTCCACCCATTTGTCCAGGGGCTCATGTTCTACTATGGCCTGGATTTCCATGATCTGGCCCCGAACTTTGTCCTCAACATCTCGGCGTTTATCGTCGTGTGCGAGGCTTTCTTCTGCATCCGCCCCCACTTCGGCCTATGGCTCAAGACTTTCAATGTCAAGCCGAAGGTGGTGCATGGCACCCAGGCGGAGTGCGGAGGCGCCATGGTGGGCAAGATGCCCAACGTCCTATGGCTCGAGGGCTCCTTCGTGGAGTCCCTAAAGGGGTGGCAATCGGGGTGGTTTTACATCACCGAGCCACGCGACCCTGAATGGGTCACAGCCCCTGAGTTCCGATCCGGACCCCCTACGTGGCTCACCTCCTGGAAAGAGATGGGCCTGTCGTGGGGTAAAAAAGGAGAGCTGACCGGACTCCAAACATGCGTCCAAACCCTGGTGGACAAGAAGCTTAAACTTGTCAACGTAGTCCAGGTTATGCTCATCCGCCGGATCCTCCCGTGTCAACAACGGGCTTTCAACCTGTGGGAGTTCGACCCGGCGCGGCACCGAACTCTGAGCAGGCTCTTCGACACGACGTACGAAGATGCTTGGAAGGTGCTTTTCAAGGGCACCGAGGCCCCCGCATCCGCTACCGAGGACTGCGGATTCAGCACGCAGCGTCACGCTCGTGCGGTAAGCTGTTTTTACCTTTTACAGGGCATTAGTTTTTCATAGTTTGACTCCATGCGGGATCTAAGCTCCCTTACCTTTGACAGGATTGGCAGGAGACGTCCGGACAGATCAACTGTCCGGCTCCTTTGCCCAAAGGCCTAGCGGACGCTCGTTTGGTGAAGCTACTGGTTCCGGCACCCTATGTGGTGCCGGAGAAGAAGGCCAAGAAGAAGGCCACGGGGACACGAAAGAGTGCCCGGTGCCAGGAGGTGTCGGATTCATCATCCGGCGACTCCAAGACGCACTCCTCCCATGAAGACAACGAGGAGGAAGAAGAGACCTCTCCCCCTCCAGCGGGAGGAGGGAAGAAAAGGAAGGCCGCCCCAACTAGGGAGGCCGAAGGGTCCAAGAAGGGGAAGACCCTTCCTTCGGACTACTCCACCAACGCCGACGATGGCGAAGAGGAGTGGCCGCACAGGGCCAAGCCGCTGGCGAGATCGTAAGTATTCGGACACGAAAGCCATTCATAGTGTTCCTTTCTTGCACAACTCCTCCTTACGCCGAATATGACTATGCAGTCCGCCCAAGGCCGGGCTCGACGAGTCGTCGAGCGGCTCCCTGGATTCATCGGACGTGAATTCACTTCCGCCCGCTACCTCCCCCCACCCTACGGACGACGCCAAGGTGCAGTCCCAACAGGTTCCAAGTCAGGAGGAGGTGGTCCTGGAGGCGCCGCAAGGCGACCTCCCGGACTCCAGGCGCAAAGGGGATAAAACCCCCAAGGCCCCCGAGTCCGGCCTTGAGCCGGACACCGCGCCGGAACCTTCAACGGTTCCGGACTCCGGTAGGCAGCCTCCTTCCAAAGGGAGCAAGCCTACCGAGCCGGTGACCTCCGTCCAACCGGAGGCACCGGACAATTTGCTGGAGGTGCTTAAAGGCGCCTCCCTTGACGAGGAGCACCGCACTATTATGAGTGCGGTGATCCAGAAGGTTCAGTCCGCCAAGAGCAGACAGACTGAAGCCTGTGCCAGCCTTCTAACAGGCTTTGAGGTAAGTAAACAATATGTAAAAATATTACCGCATAGACAGTAGCCCCTGATGCTCTGTTCGGCGTTCGGAAAGAAAAGCCGAATAGTGGATCTAATAACATTGGCAGGAGTCTAACATAATCAAGTCAATATGCGTATGCAGGCTTCGCTGCTGGCCTCCGCCGCACTGACTACGGAGGGGGATACGCTGAAGCAAAACCTCGTGCGGTCTGAGAACGAGCTCGGCCATGCCAAGAGGAAACTCGAGGAGAAGGAAGGTAAGTAATACCTTGCGCAAGTATATAAAGAAGATGTGGTTGCAAAAAATGACAGGATCAACATGCTATTATAGGGGCCACGACCGAGGTGGCAACCCTTAATAAAGCACTGTCCGAGGACGAAAACAGAGCGGCCGTGGAGCGCACATAGAGAGGGAAGCAGGAGGCGCGGGTGGAGGAGGTGAAAAAAGAGCTCCAGGCTCTCGTGAAAAAACACAAGAGTTTGGAGCTTGACTCAAAGACGCAAATGTCCGAGCTTGCGGCAGCCCTTGAAAGCGCGAAGTCTGCCAAGGCCGAAGCCCAGAAAGCCATCCAAGAAATTGAAGCGATGAAGAAGATAGCGGCGGGTAAGGCATTCATTATGCAAAGCAAGCACGTGAAAGTGAATTACTTGTTACTTACCCGAGTCTGGAGCTCTCCAGGAGCATTCGCAGATTTGCCCCGTAGTGCATCTGATGCCGCCGCCTACTACCGATCCGAGGAGGGGAGCTCGACGGAGAAGCTGTTATGGTCTGAGTATGCTGAGGCCGGACACCTGGTGCCTTTGAGTGACCAGCTGAAGCAAATGGTCGAGATCCACAAGGTGGCCGAACAGGCCATAAAGGGCCTCTTAGTTCGGCTTTGGCCTGGAGAGGCTCTGCCTGGGAGCTACTTCGGGCTGGTGAGGCGGCTGGTGGATGCCTGTCCACGGCTTGAAGTAATCAAGCGCTCCGTCTGCATCGAAGGTGCCCGTAGGGCGCTTGCCCGTGCTAAAGTGCACTGGGGCAAGATGGATGTGGAGAAGCTGGTGAAGGACGGGCCGCCGCCGGGCAAGGAGCATCGCGTCCCGGAAGCGTATTATGAGGGCGTCCTGAAGGGTGCCCGCCTTATAGCGGATGAATGCTCCAAAGATGTAATTTTTGAGTAAACTCGCATTTGCGATCCTGTATGCTGAAAACCTGTTCATATGCGCTAAGCAACGCTTTGGAATTTAAAATATTACCTTCTGTGCGGCCATTTATCAAATTTGAGAGATGGCGAGTCGTCGGCTTCTGCCCCCATGCCACGAGTGCTGGGGTGTTCGGGATAAACATGAGCGCTCTTTTTCC
Source organism: Triticum urartu (assembly GCF_003073215.2). Taxonomy (NCBI): domain Eukaryota; kingdom Viridiplantae; phylum Streptophyta; class Magnoliopsida; order Poales; family Poaceae; genus Triticum; species Triticum urartu. The sequence continues at coordinate 62,048,837 of NC_053027.1, forward strand.
CATTCTTGGGTCCTTCGAGGGAGGCGCTCAACACAACGAACAAGGCAATCAGACTATAATTCTTGAACACTCTCACTTAGCCATAGAATTCTATAATTTTAAATTTCGGCGAAGCCCCTAGTGTTCGGAAGACAGAGTTCGGGGCGCTATCCACGCCTAGGCCGGACAAAGCCGACTCCTCACTCTAAGCGGCATAAGTCTTTAGGGAATTGAAAACCTCTCGAACAGCGACTAGCTCTCGCCTCATCATGACGGTCAGTTTTAGCTTTCTCTACTAAGGTGCTTAGCCCAGCTCAACTGGGGCACAATCGCAGTAGTTCTCCTAGTGCTACCTTAGCCGATATAACGGAACGTAAGGTACCAAAACATAGGAGCCGGGCAAACCCAACTATTGACCCAAGACATGATTCGGAGCCGATGCATATAATGCTATAAGTTCGGGGTGCCGCACTTCTGAAAGTGTTCGGACTTCTCACACCATATTGTGGGGTACTTAAGCCCCTGGCGTATTGGCCGTACCAAAGTGTACGGGTTCAACATGTCATTAATGAACATATATTCATAAAAAAGAGTAATGCAATAATAGACGGAAGCTATGCAATGCTTATTTAAAAAGGCTGCGATCAAAGCAGAACGATACAAATAGTGCGATAAGCAAAAGATGGGACTATTTAACATGTCCTTTCCAGGGGCGAGCTGCGGAATGGTATGTGAAACAGGTATACTGCTCGTTATAGAGACCACCTTAGAGTTCCGTAGTGCGGCGTAGCTTTCTGCTCCCCTGGTTGTTGTATCGTTTGTGCGGCAATTGTACTGCCGGACAAGCCTTCCGACGAATGGAGTCCTGAAAATAAGAGAAAATTAAGAAATCGGCAGCCCCTAGGGCAGTTTAAGCCGCGTTTCGGGCGTGCCATGATGGTGCCCCTCCCCCTGTGCCCATGGTATTTCCATAGCGTAGTTATGTACGCGCAACACTGGTTTCGCAAGTTTGCGAGGGCTGGGGTTGGGGCCACATTGCTACGCTTGCTCGGAACGTGCCAGGCGGTCTTGTTGTAGGTTACTCCGGGCGCGCTTGACGGTGTCCAGACGTTTAATGGCCGGACTGGAGAATTGCCTTGAGAGGCTGCTTTGTACTTCTGCTGCGATAGCCGCCGTATGCTCCTCCGTTCGGAGAGAGCGTTCAGTGTTTCCATTGACCGTGATGACTCCTTGAGGGCCTGGCATCTTGAGCTTGAGGTATGCGTAGTGCGGCACCGCATTGAACTTGGCAAATGCGGTTCGCCCGAGCAGTGCGTGATAACCACTGCGGAACGGGACTATGTCGAAGATTAACTCCTCGCTTCAGAAATTATCCGGAGATCCGAAGACCACTTCAAGTGTAACTGAGCCTGTACAATTGGCCTCTACACCTGGTATGACGCCTTTAAAGGTCGTTTTAGTGGGTTTAATCCTCGAGGGATCGATGCCCATTTTCTGCACTGTATCCTGGTAAAGCAGGTTCAGGCTGTTGCCACCGTCCATAAGGACTCTAGTGAGGTGAAATTCGTCAATAATTGGGTCTAGAACCAATGCGGCGAATCCACCATGACGGATGCTAGTGGGGTGGTCCCTTCGATCAAAAGTGATCGGGCAGGAAGACCATGGGTTGAACTTTGGGGCGACTGGCTCCATCGCGTATATGTCCCTTAGCACACGCTTCCGCTCCCTCTTGGGGATGTGGGTTGCATATATCATGTTCACCGTCCGCACTTGTGAGGGAAAACCTTTCTGTCCACTGTTGTTCGGCGGCCGGGGCTCCTCCTCGTCATCGCTATGCAGCCCCTTGTCTCTGCTTTCGGCATTTAACTTGCCTGCCTGCTTGAACACCCAACAATCCCTGTTGGTGTGATTGGCTGGTTTTTCGGGGGTGCCATCTATCTGGCATGAGTGGTTGAGTATTCGGTCCAAACTGGACGGGCCCGGAGTATTTCTTTTGAATGGATTTTTCCGCTGACCGGGTTTAGAGCCTCTAAATCCGGCATTAACTGTCGTATCCTCAGCATTGTCGCCGTTAATGCGGCGCTTTTGCTTGTTGCGACGCGACCTGCCACTGCTGTCCTTGGTATCCGAATTACCAGGGTTCTTGGTCATGTTATTGTTGCGAGCTAGCCAGCTGTCTTCTCCCACGCAAAAGCGGGTCATAGGTGTCGTGAGGGCTGCCATAGATTTTGGCTTTTCCTGTCCTAGGTGTCGTGCAAGCCACTCAACGCGGATGTTATGCTTGAAGGGTGCTAGGGCCTCTGCGTCCGGACAGTCGACAATTTGATTTTTCTTGGTTAGGAACCATGTCCAGAATTGTCTGGCCGATTCCTCTGGCTGCTGAATTATGTGGCTAAGGTCATCGGCGTCTGGTGGTCGCACATAAGTGCCCTGGAAATTGTCGAGGAATGCGGTTTTCAGGTCCTCCCAACAACCAATTGATTCTGCTGGCAAGATGTTAAGCCAATGTCGAGCTGGTCCTTTAAGCTTGAGTGGGAGGTATTTGATGGCGTGTAGGTCATCACCGCAGGCCATGTGGATATGAAGGAGATAGTCCTCGATTCATACCGCAGGATCTATTGTGCCATCGTATGATTCGATGTTCACGGGTTTGAAACCCTCGGGGATTTGATGATCCATTACTTCATCTATGAAGCATAGTGGGTGTGCGGCGCCTCTGTATTGGGCTATATCACGACGCAGCTCAAACGAGCTTTGTCTACTGTGTTCGGCCCGGCCGGATTTACTATATCCGGAGTGACGATTACCGTCTCGTGCCGTGGGGCGCCCACGCGATCCGTAGATCGATCTTGTTTGCCTTGCCTTGTCCTCCAATATATCTCGCAGGTCTGGCGCATTTTCCCGTGCCTTGGTATTTTTTGAGCGGCGTCAGGGTGCGGCTTGAGTGGAGGGCCAGGAGGCCTCTCTGTCGCGGCCACGGGGTGGCCGGTCGGCCGCATCATGCGCTGGTGATGTAGGTTTAGGTGCTTCCTCCTCTAATCGGGGTAGCAACCTGCGCTTTGGGTAGCTCTTGGAGGGGCGTTCGAGTTCATACTCTTCGGCCGCAAGGACTTCAGTCCATCTGTCGGCTAGCAAATCTTGATCAGCTCTAAGCTGTTGCTGTTTTTTCTTGAGGCTGCTCGCTGTGGCCATAAGCCTGCGTTTGAAACGCTCTTGTTCGACGGGATCCTCCGGCACGACAAATTCGTCGTCGTCGAGGCTTGCCTCGTCTTCGGAGGGAGGCATATAATTATTGTCCTCGACCTCTCTGTCTGCCGCTCTCTCATGAGGGCTGGCTTCTCCGTCCTCCTATGCCGAATCTTGTTAGAGGTGGTTGTCTTCGGCACTGTCCGGGGTGTTATTATCTCCCATGCCGGAATCACCGTTTTTGCTTTGGCGGGATTTAGAGCAGCGCGGCTGACGCCGGCGCTTAGGCTGCTTCTTGGAGGGGTCATCCTCCGCTGTTCCATCGCCATTGCCTTCTTTTGGGGTGTCCACCATGTATATATCATACGACGAGATGGCTTTCCAATGCCCTAAAGGCACTGGTTCTTGATCGTCTCCTGCATCGGCGTCCATACCGTCGATGTCTTCAGAATCAAAGTCGAGCATGTCGGTTAAATCATCGACAGTCGCTACAAAGTGGGTGGTGGGTGGGCTTTGAATTTCTTCATCATCCGCATCCCAACCTTGCTGACCATAGTCCGGCTAGGGCTCTCCTGATAAAGAGAGAGACTTTAGTGAATTCAGAATATCGCCGAAGGGCGAGTGCTGAAAGATGTCCGCGGCGGTGAACTCCATGATCGGCGCCCAATCGGGTTCGATCGGTATGGGCGCGGAGGGCTCGGAGTGTGGAGAGGAGTCCGGCTCCTTGGAGTCACAGGCTTCGCAGAGAATAGGGCTGGTGTTCAGCTAGATCGCCGTAGAGATTGCAGCCCCTGAGGCGGTGTCCAGCCACCCATCCTCGATTGGCACAGTTGGCTCCGAATTAGGGGTCGGGGCTGATGCGGGTGCGGCCTCCAGGGCACTGTTCGGCGGCAGAGCTAGATCATGCCCATCGTGACAGTGCGGCGTGCTCGGCTGCGGCTCGAATCCGTCAAAGATCAAGTCTCCGCGGAGGTCGGCCATGTAGCTCAAACTTCCAAATATGACCTGATGGCCAGGGGCGTAGCTTTCGATCTGCTCCAGATGTCCAAGCGAATTGGCCCGCGGTGCAAAGCCGCCAAATACGAAGATCTGTCCGGGGAGAAAGGTCTCACCCTGGATCGCATCGCTGTTAATGATCGGAGAAGCCATCGGGCCTAAAAGTGACGACACAGAGGAACTCTCAATGAAAGCACCAATGTCGGTGTCAAAACAGGTAGATCTCGGGTAGGGGGTCCCGAACTGTGCGTCTAGGCGGATGGTAACAGGAGGCAGGGGACACAATGTTTTACCCAGGTTCGGGCCCTCTTGATGGAGGTAAAACCCTACGTCCTGCTTGATTAATATTGATGATATGGGTAGTACAAGAGTAGATCTACCATGAGATCAAGGAGGCTAAACCCTAGAAGCTAGCCTATGGTATGATTGTATGTCCCTACGGACTAAAACCCTCCGGTTTATATAGACACCGGAGAGGGCTAGGGTTACACAGAGTCGGTTACAATGGCAGGAGATCTACATATCCGTATCGCCAAGCTTGCCTTCCACGCCAAGGAAAGTCCCTTCCGGACACGGGATGAAGTTTTCAATCTTGTATCTTCATAGTCCAGGAGTCCGGTCGAAGGTATAGTCCGGCTATCCGGACACCCCCTAATCCAGGACTCCCTCAACGGCGGCGATGGATGTGGTGGAGGACAACGACGATGGATGGGGTGGCGGACGGAGGCTGGTGTGGGGATGGTGTTCTAGCGCGGACGGTGTATGAATGGGGAAAATGGAGGGAGAGGTACGGGGAACCATGTTTTTGGGACACGTCTGTCTGAAATATGGGAAAGTTACGAAGTTAGCCCCCATTTAAAATTTGGACGTCTCGTCGGTTTGGGATACGCCGGTAATCTCGTATCTCACCAATATTTGCCCAGAGCGATTTCGGGCGAGGAGAGGGTGGTTGGCGCCCACGGTGTATGAACGGGGCTGACAGGTATGGCAGTTGAACCTGCCCCTATTGAAAATATTTGCCTACATCGATTTCGGCCGAGTCAAGTTTGTTTTGCCGCCCACCCTGTATGAATCGGGAAATTGAGGGAGAAACAGAGGTCATTCGGACGAGCTTGAATCAAATGTGTTTTGCCGCCCATGTTTGGCGCCCACCGTGTCGGAATGGGCTCAAAGGCGGTCGTGTCACGTCTTATTGAAGTTACTATCCTACCCCTATTTAGAGAAGTGGATTGTCCGTGTAATGGGTAGACAATAATTTCCATCTCCCAAACACTTGGCTTCGGCCAGCCGACGTGGGAGTGGACATTTTGCCGCTTCTTTCGAATTTTGGGACAATAATAATCCACGTTTACCCTGACAACTAAATTCGAATCCATTTTGTATTCCTATACGAATCTTTATAAATCATTCTATGTGTTTTTATATATCTTCAAAAGGACGACAAAGATGTATTCCACTGTTATATATGAATATGGTTTACAAATGCCGATACTCAAATTCAGAAGCTAGAATCCAGCTTAAGGTGAATTCAAATATTTGGAACACTTCATGTCCAACTCAAATGTCACATGCAACATAATGTGTACTCCCATTTAGATATGTACACAAGCGATGTATCAAGATTCAAATACCGAGTGAATCAGCCAAGAATTGACAGAACTAATAGACATATAAACACTTATAGAGTATATGTATCAATAATATCAACTAACATACATAAGCCAGGCTGCTGTACTTTTCTTTGCTGCAACAACATCCTTTTTCAACCAAGCTACTACAACATCTTGGCCCTTTCCGATGTGTGCCACTTATGGTCCATCTATACTACTATTATTGCTGAATACATATTGAGCCCGATTGGCATATTTGTAGGTCTGGCACAGCAATCAAAAGGAAATGTCTCCGAGTCTTATCAATTAATACAGACTTGTGCTCAAATAAAATTACAAACAAAAAAAACAAAAAACAATTATTACATGATCTCTAAAACAAATGGTTTGATTGATTACATGAACACACAACACAAAGGTTATTCAACGATGGAAAGAACATTTCACCTATGATTTACCAAGTGGGAATTTAATTTACTTTTTTCCTTCAGGACCTTAACAATGTGGTCAGTCTCAGCTTGCTTCGTTTTGAAATCCACCAAATATTTAATGGTTGTCTTGAGTACTGCTACTGATTGTGCTGTTTGCTTCCTCAACATGTCAACTTCATCTTTAAGTGCAGAAGCAGAATCTCTTTCTACCACTAGTTTAGCCTCTAGAGCATCAGCAGTTGGCAATTCATAATGCACGATTGGGCCGGTGCCACTGCTGTGGGATGATACAACGTCCATGGGGACCTCGCTCTTTGATCTTGGGCTAACCTGTTTTGCCATTAAAGTTCCGATTGGATTCAGAAAAGTTGAAGTTAGCAAAACATCTCAACTGGGAGTTATAACAGCAAACCAGTTAAACAAACAAGGAATTAAAGAGTTTCAATTTGATGCTGAAAAGTAGTTATTAACATCATTGTAACCCGTTGTTGCAGCAGCAAAGCAGTTAAACAAACAAGTAGCTATTTAAGTTCAGGCAAACAGGTAATTCTTAATAGTAAGTATCAAACACATAGATATGTGCAGTCTAAAATCGGATTAACAGGTTGTGGCATTGTGTAGTCAGTAGCAAACTAAATTAAGCCAAGCAACGTAATTGAACAATTTTGCAATAAGTGGCTAACTAAAATTCCGAGAAGCAGGTAACTGAACTTACGCTAGTTCTTTGTACAGGCACACTGCAACTTCTTTTTCGCTTACAAGGTTGTACGAAGGAGTCCATGGCATCAATTGCTTGGATACGCAGTCCCAATACTTGTTTCTGCCCACACTGCATTGGTAAGTCGAATGGTTAATCTGGTAAGATGGTGCGTCCTTGATATGTTATATGAGGACGTGTAGTCAGACTAGTTGTAGCCACACACATCCCACTGGCTTTTACTGTATATTTCATGCGATTACTTTTGGCATATCGAGATATAAGCAATCAACAATAGGATGAAAAGACTAGCATCCTTCACATTATTGGCGAGCTCAGTTCATAGAAACAGGCAATTCAACCATTCTATGGGTAAATCAAAAGCGCCACTAGAATATTTTCCACTACCCCTATCATACACACAAAAAGGAGCGACGCCACCATAGGGGCTGGTATGGGCGGCCGCCTCGGCTGGCTCGAAAGTAAGCACCTAGTTTGAGTCGTCCAGGTTGGCCCAGGCTAGTTTTGTTCGTCCCAATGCACGAGCAGGCAATGTAAAAAATGAAGAAAAATGTTTCAATTTGGATAGGCCAATAACATAAGTGCAAGGCATGCCCTATAGTGGGCTCGCGGCCCAAACGAGTGCCTCCTATATCGATCGACAGCAGGAAAAATACCAATTCATCCGCTCCAACCTCCAGTCTGGTTCGCTCCTAACCTAGCCGCCGCTGGACAAACCGACACAACACTTCCTCGCGCCCTCATTGTAGGGCGGTCGCCGGGCTTCAAGCGAATGGAAGGACAAGAAGATGAAGATCCATCCCTGGGTGTAGCCTGCGTGGGAGGCAGCGGCGGCAGTACGGGCATGGCATCGAGCTTGCGCAAACAGACAGTCGCCGCTTGCAAGAGTAGCATGCGCAACGAGCAGGTACATCACATCCCTGATTATATCTAATTCAACTCTTCAATTTCTGGCTAATAGTTAAACCTGATGGTGTTATAAAACTGCTTGTATGTAGGGAATCTATGAGAAAATGAAACCAATTTCTACTTATTTTATAACTCCCCCAATCAATACCGAACTGACTGAATCTGATGTATCTAATCAAGTTTCCGGTGCAAACATCGAAGCTCATGTTGTTCTTGAGCCTGAATTGTCTAATGAACAGACTGCTAATGAAGGATTTGATGCAAATATTTTACATGCTCCTAGTGATGAACATATAGTGTCTAATGAGGCATCTAACGCAAGCATTTTGCAAGCTCCCATTGAAGGATTTAGTGTCTAATGATGATCTGCTATGTTGAGAGAGACATAGAGATTTGCAGGCATTGATGATAAGCAAATTATAGTGCATTTTTCATGGCTTGAGGAAACGTCGAGGCCATCTACCAGAAAGTCCCCGTATCATGACAACGTAGCATAAATACTTTTCTAATCTGTTGTTTGAAACTATTGGCATACTTGTGCAGGATAGATATTTTGTTATCAGTTTACGCACTAGTTATAGGTGCAATTACACTTTGATATTTTCAGCCAGAGAACGAATAATTCAAGCAGGTACAGACCATGTTTGTATTCCTTGTACACCATGTTGCATTTTGTGTTTTTTGGTGCTTGCATCATTTATTGTTTATAATCGGAACTACTTTGGATCATTAGCTGGTTTTCAAAGTGCATGTAGCTTCACATTTCTCAAGTTATGTTGATTTCCGGAGTGCAAGTGCCTTCGTATTTTTTAAGTTAAATGTTCGCCCCTAGTAACTTGAATTCATGGATCTGCCACTGCACACAAATCATACACAAATGCCAGTACGAATTAAATGAAATACAGGGACTTACGCTAGCTCGTTGTACAGGCTCACTTCAGCTCTGCTTGCGCTTGAGATGTTCCATGTACAAGTCCATGTTACCACTTGCTTGGATGTGCAGGCCTTGTGCTCCTTGCACCCCCTCTGCATTTTTGACACGGTGAATGGCTGATCAAATAAGAGGAATCGACCTTGCTGTTGTACCGGAGGACAGATACTTACAAGGTTATACGGGTGTGCAGGATGTGTACCAGATCCCGTAGCGCCGTCATGCTTCGCTAAAAAATGGATTTGCTTGTTTCAGATGATATCTCCAGAAGAAATAAAAGTTAAAGTCAAAGTTGGATAGGCGTGTAAGCTAAGAGAGCAGTGAAAGGATATCCAAACATCGTCGGAACAGTGCACAAGGGAGTGATGTGTGAATACCTAGTTCAGGCTGGCGTTTGGGCATGCTCGCCTAGCTAGAGTGCGGGTCACTTCAAAGCCGTTGAGGGTGATGCGCTGGCGTTGGCTGGCCGCGCACGGATGCAGATCTTGAGTGGCAGTGGAGCTCTACGATGCGGTGGACAAGACCGTTGGTGAAGCCCCAGCGGCCTCAGGGGGCGGAGGCGTGACGATGTGCTCAGTGAAGTAGCCCCGGTGAGCTGGGAGACGGCGTTGGTGAAGCGCACCTGATGCGGTGGAAGTCGGTGTCTATGAGGCACGTCGGTTGCGGCGGCTGACGTTGTTGGTGGACCACCCGGTGCGGTGGACGAGAGCGTAGATGAGGTAGCTCCGGTGCGGTGGTGAAGCGCGACCGTCGTCTTCGTCGTCGTGGTCCGGCACAGAGGTGGGGAAAGAGATGAAACGAGGGGCAATTCGAACTTTGCTTGGTTTAGCGGCGAATTAGGGATTTGAGCAATCTGGGCACGGAAGGGGACGATGGAGAAGGAAGATTTTGCAGGGTTGGAATTGGGGCCGCCAGATATTTCAGTCCAAAACGTGGAAGCACGAACTTATTTTTTCGTCGTCCTTTTTTAGGTGTGGGTGGCTGGATGCTACGCGTCCGTCTGACACACGTGACCACCATGACACGACCCTGGTGCGCCTACATTTGAGAATGCAAACAAATCTTCTTTCATGTGCAAACAAATCTGTATGTATTACCGTGTCCGTGTTTTTCTTGCAATAATTAGTCATTCGAAACGAGATACTATAAATTAATTAATGAGGAGTTATTTGAAAAAAAAATCGAAACGGTATCCACGCTAACATGGATTAGAGTGTGTGTTATATAATTAGTTATTTGAGTTAGAGTGTGTTTCACATAGCGATCTCCAGTTCTAATGTGGATTTCGCATTTCACTATATCCATACTACTTTTTAATATAAATTCATATGTATATGATGAATATCATGGTAGTGAGAAAACTTTTGGATGAATTCAAACATATGACCTATAAAATAACACAACAAATCGAGTTAATGTCAACTTTTCGAAACGGCACGAATTCGAAATAATTACCCATATGCATGGTTCTCAGTTTAAATCTTACAATATACACCAAATTGAAACATCAATATTAAGTCTCGTACTATCTACATTCAAATGTTGTTGTTAGCCCCTTCCCCCCCGCACCATGCCACATACTTCCTGCATCGGTCAATCTTCCTCTCCTAAACACCTTAGAAAGCTATCGGTTTCCAACACACATCTATTCTTTCTCTCCATGTTTTGATCTCTAACTCTCTCAACTACACAACCCCCTTTTTCCACTCTGTTACGAAATGTATTTACCTCATACACCCGCTATTGCACCCCATGCCGAGCTCTCTCTCTCCCTCTCCCTCTCACCCTCTCTCGCTAAATACATGCATTGCCTATCTAGCCCCCAACCTCTCATGCGCACGCACGCACGTTGTCTATCTAGGTCACTCCCTCGAGACTGTCTCACCCTTTCTTCCGCACGGCGGGCCACACTCGCTCAATCTCGCTTTCTTTATCTGAGTCTCGTTTAACCTTGTTTTCTTTCACACACAAATGATATATCTCCCTATTCGGGCCTCGATCAACACATTCTATACTCTCTCACACAGATTGTCTATCTAGGTTAGTCCATCGAAGCCGCCCCCACTCTTTAGACCTCATGGCGGGCCACGCTCGCTCGCTCTCTCTCTCTCTCTCTCTCTCCCCCCCTCTCTCTCTCTCTCTCCCTCTTTGTATGTCTCGATTGACCTCGCTCTTTCTCGGACAAAAACGATATATCACCATGTTTGAGCCCAAATTCGACTTATTCACATTGTATACTCTCTCACGCACATTGTCTATCTAGGTCACTCTCTCCGACCCGTCTCACTCTTTCGATCGCACGACGACCCTATGTGATCGATCGACCTTTCTTCCTCCCAAGCACAAAATATATCTACACGTCTGTGACTGGATCATCTCTCAAGCTCTATCTTACAGCCCTCACCCTTGCCAAAAGCTCAATCGGACAGTATCTCTCCAGAGCATATATATTTGTTCCATGAATGTCGGACCACACTCACTTTGTCTCTCTATCTATATGTCTCTCGATTGATCTCACTTTCTCACGCTGTATCTTCCACACATTGAAGCTACCTCTCCATCCCTCGCAAAGCCGGAGCTATTTACATTGCGAGGGGCACTCCAACCTTGGATTAATTTGTGTAGGCATTTATTCCGGTTGGTTTAGATTATATTTTCGTAGCATTCGGCCCATTACTACTCGAAACACCGTTGCAACCCCCGCAACTCCCCTAGTTGATTTCTCTCTGACTCGGTCATCGCTCTCTCGCACGTCCTTTCTCGCCTTCAACGTCGCATCATGGTATTATTGCAAAAACTCTATTGTTCTCTTTAATTATCTATTATATAATTAAAACAAGAGTCAAACAAGACATCACGTTAGTCCACATATACTATATTATTCTAAGCATTAATTTTATAGATTAACGGTTAAGATTTAATAGATATAGCGTCACATACAAATATAGGTGCGTACAACAATTGGGCATGGCACGTAAGAATAGCACGCCACATCTTCCGTCAAAGTCATAGTCTTTCTATTAAAAAATATGTCCTGGAAATTAGAAGTTAACGTACTTTGGCAATTGTAGAAAGCAAGGATGCCGGCTCGCATAAAAAACGGCTGGCAAACTGCTAAAAAGGCACGGCCATTGGAAAAAAGGTCACGGCGGCCAAGTATAAAGGAGTCCGAGTGCCCCGCTGCCGACTCCAGTGAAAAAACACGGCTGCCTAGCAGCTAATTTTTTTGGATCATTGCCCAGCAGCTAATTAAAGAAGGCACGGCTATGTCATCAAGAAGAAAAAAGAACGGCAGGCCAACCAACCATGTATAGAAAGTCCGGCTGCCACAAGGGGAAAAAGTGTATATTTCAACCTGCAAAAAAAAACAAGAAAATATTTTTCCTGGCAAACAACACGTGTAAACTATTACTAGAAAAATAGAAAAACAGTTATGCAACAATAATGGTGTAAAGCGAATCAACCTGTGGTTGAGTTGGTTAGGTCGACAGTGGTATCCCCAACCCACCAAGTTTCAAATCCTGGTGCTCGCATTATTCCTGGATTTATTTCAGGATTTCCGGCGATGCGCTTTCAGTGGGAGGAGACGTTTCCGTCGACGACGAGGCGCCTACGGTGACTTTGTAAATCTCAAAATGATATGCCAGCTCAGTCTCTCGGAGGTGCTCATAGGGGTAAGGTGTGCGTGTGTGCCTTCATAAGGGTGAGTGTATGCGCGTGTATATGAGCGCTTGTGTCTGTACTGATGCTAAAAAAAACAATAATGGTGTACAAATAAACTATTACTAGACACGTTCTGTAGAAAAAAAATATTGTTAGACACGGGTAAATCTAGAACCAATTGATTGGATGCTCAAGGAAGGAAGCGTTTTTTTAAGCCCACGCACAAGGAACCCATATAATATAGTCTATCACGTACTCTATGCAAGGAGGAAACAAAGATGTTTTCAAATGTTCGTCAACTCTTCCTATACCACACGGAGATAGCCGGACAGATCGATAGCGTTCCCTATACGTGACGTTCCAGCTCCGATCACTTCGCCATCTATAAAAATATATCCCGGCCTTCAAGGATGACAGTGCTGAACCGGTCGCACGCTGCCTTACGTCCTACACAGGCAACGCCGTCCCTGCCGCCGACAGCCTCGCTCGAACGACGATTGGATCCTCGCCAAGAAGTCCCAGCGCCGCATCATGGACCGCGTGAGGATGACTACCGCCGCCGCCGCCTCGACTGCATCATATTGCTCGGGCGCCTCGACCCCTTGCCGGGCCGCATCATGGACCGCGTGAGGATGACTACCGCCGCCGCCGCCTCGACTGCATCATATTGCTCGGGCGCCTCGACCCCTTGCCGGGCCGCATCATGGACAGCGTGAGGATGACTACCGCCGCCGCCGCCTCGACTGCATCATATTGCTCGGGCGCCTTGACCCCTTGCCGCAAGGGAGGCCACGCCCTTCCGCTTGAATCTACGGCGATGCCATGCGAGAGACCAAGAGCAGAGGTACAAGGAGCACGTGAAGTGGGAATTCGCTAAGGAGGAAAAATCCAAGGCTGTGCCTTCACCCACCCCAGCAGCGACGAAACAGCAAAATCATAAAGCCATGCTTTGACATCAATTCCGCTGATCTCATCTAAGGTCTAGGCATCCACTAGCGCGTTCTCTTTTTCTGGTCAGATTTGTCGATGATAGGATCTAAAAAAGGGCAACCGAAATAAAAAAATTGTCCATTGATAAGCGATGGTTAGATATAGTCGGATCCTCCTGGTGCAAACACCGGCGATACTGCGCAGACACTTGCATGCCGCTCTATCCAAGTTCCAGGTCAATACTAAACCAATGAGCATTGCTTCGTTTTTGTTTTTTTTTTCTTTAATATGGTTGTCAGTAAGCAAATAATATTTGCCAACAGAAAAGGTGGTGCTGTGGCCTAGAACCAGAGACTATGAAACTAATTATCATTTAGAATTTGTAAAATTTAACTTTAGATGGTACAAATTAGACCCATGGTCTCATGACGTTTGCTTAGGCAATGTCCTTCTCTCAAACAACCAGGACTCCGTTTTCCTGCCTGTACATGTGCATATGTCATGTTTGATGACATAAACGGGAACTGAGTTTACGATCTTATATGTTTATCTCCATATGCTTCACATTACAATTTGGTCAGTTGAGCTGACAATCTTCTATGTTTAGCGAGGTATATTCGCTCATAGGCAGACCTTACTTAGACTGCCGAATTTGTTTTTTTTTCTTCCTTGAATTTGTTTTTCATAAAATTCCAACCTAACCTATTCATAGCCTCTCTACTAATATGCTTATGTTATCTATTTTATCCTGCATGTTCTCAAGCTACAACTGGATCGAGTGTTAGTATGTTATGCTTACCCATTAAACACTAACTACACTTTTTCCATTCTCCCTATGGACATGCCTATTATTTGCTGGCAAGAATCACGATGGTTGACCAGAAAGAAAAGAGTAGAATAACAACCGGTTAGATACAAGCTATTTCCGTAGTTAGTTTTACTTCAGAAGATGTACATACTACTATTATTGCTTCATGTTACAAGTCATAAGCCAAGTAACACATATCTCTACTGAGATATTTATCATACATCCCAAAATTTCGGTTTCTCACATTACAACTAGGTATTCGTTTGTCTATAGATGTTCAGAAAAAAAATACGCTTCTCTTTCATGCTGCTATACTTACTATTCCAATTTTGTAAAGAGGTTTGCATCACACATGAAAGTAGTTAAACAATCCCCTACAAGATTTTTTTCCTTTCTGAAAATTAGCTCTAATCCCATCAAATTTGGCACACCAAATCTCTTCGATTCCACTTCAAACATGTTTAATTTATAAAAGACTTCTACTTTAATTTTCTAACTGTCTGAGCTTCAGGGTAGAGATGAATTTGGAGACAAACAATTTGCCATTTTGTGTATGATTTTTTTTTGTAAAAACTAGATACTTATTGTGTTTGTGATCTCTAATGGGTACTATTGAAAAATTATTTTTCTCCCATAAATAAATTTTGCAATAAATGTGCAAATGAACCATTCTTAATTTCGTGAGCTAAGTTCAACATAATAAGCCTATAACATCGCAGTTAATTGGAATTATGTAGATAAAGATGGCAGGTGTACTTTAAATATGGGGATTGGAATAATAAAAAATCCATTGCATTCTTCAAGTTTACAAATAGCTAGATTTGAGAAAATATAAATTTGAAAAAGCTAAAACAAAAGTACAATACAATAAAATGAACCGTTTAATGAGTAGGACATATAAAGTGGGCTGTTCTTCAGGTGTACTGGAGGGCTAATGAAATGGTAAATATGAAGAAACCAACATATATGTGCAAGTACCAAATTAGATGCAAGGCATGCATGACGAACTGGAGAAAAGGGAACTAAAAAAATTGCAAGGCATGCATGACATGGCCTAGAAGGACAGTGCATCTATTCCTGTGTGAAACGTGCACTGAGTTGTCTCCTACCAATGAAACACAATTATGTTTATGCTCCTGAGATAAGTATGCAAGAACATCTAAGTTGTGCCGAATGAACAACGCTATGGAGGAGTGAATGAAAGGTGGATGTTCCCAAAACTACTAACTTTTTTTGAAGGAAGGCTGTACACATCGTGATGGTACAAGATATATGAATCCCCAATGATTTGGCTAGGTGTATGACTATGCTCCACCCATACCAATTTCTCACTCATACTTATATTACAATATGTGGCAAAGGGAAAATAAGAAAAACCACATGAGCATGATGAAAGACGACGAACAAGTGTGATAGAGAGAATGTTTCACCAAAATGTGTTATGAAAAATATATAAAACATCTACTAAGACATTTTGTTGTGTTAACTTAAAACTATGGAAGTAAACTAACAATAACATATACACGGCAGAGAGAATGGCACATGATGATGCCAGGGAAAAGTTTTAGTATTTTTACATATTATATAGTAATAATTGCGCATCCTATTCAATAACGTACAACATTATATGATGACACTATCTAAGGACATCTCCTCGTTCAAATATAAACTATCTAACCTTCTATTTAGTAGGCATAGGACACTGGGGGTACTAGAAGTGCAAGATGAAAAGCTGGGGAACTAATAGAAGTCCATGGCCTTACATGCAAGCCATGACTTTAGCAACATTTGTAATTGGTAATCAATATTTACCCTAAATGAAAATATTTCTAACAACTGCAATCATGTTACAAGATGTAGACCTCCACTATAATGATAGGTCAATAAGACCAATTTTGCAAAGAAAAAATGTATAACATCACAATATGAAATCTAGCTGCGCAAATGCGCGGGCCACACCGCTAGTTATAAATAAGCTACAAAACTACACACCGATAGTTCACTTGGAATGGAACAAATTTGGACCCATAAATTAAAGTGCTACAAACTACACCGAGGGGCCTACATGTCATGAAACAAATTTGGACCCATATACAAATTAAAAAATAAAGGACGAGGATCGAACATGCGACCGGGGCCTTCAAGCCGCACGTCAATGGGCAACATACGTAGAACAGCAATGTTTGTTGTACCTCCCTTTGTTCACATAATGTTTTTATGTTACCACAACCTATTTAATTGATAACATGTAATATTATTTTTAGTACTATTCGCCTTCACTTACTGGTGGGTTCCGTGTGTGCTCTCTCTCTCTCTCCTCCTTTTCTGCATTTAGACGCACGGGCAAACACGAAGAACTCGCGGGCGATGTTGCCGTTGACCATATCTGGACGCATTCATAAGTTACGACACCAGTTTCACGTGCTAGCAACACTAGTCAGTGTGTACGTGCGATGCACGTTAATTTGGAAGTATATTAAGTGCATGCGAATATTAAGTTGGATATTATTTGCGTGTTATTATGTGATCAGCACTATTTTTGGCATGAAATTAACTGCATGCTAAACGTGTTGAGTGCTTGACATTGAAGCAGTCTAGGTCGTTGGATGACAAGGAATACATGTGGCTTGATGACGTTTTATATTTAATTTGATACAACTCTAGCAGAACATTCAATCGATCAAACCATAGATTTTGTTCAGTCTGACTCCAACTTTAAATTATACGACGATCGATCTAAAATAAACGGAAATGATAAACGTTCGGATTTTAAGCATGGCAATCCGAACGTTTTTCATGACAAATTTAGATTACGCGGCGGTGGTGGGGGCGTCTTGCAGTGGGAAGCGGCTCCTATGCCGTGCTCTGTGTGTCGTTGGGCCACTGACCGACGTCAACGACGGTGTGTTGCGCCGCTGTTGGCGTACTCCTGGACGTTGGCCCTAGCTTCAAGGAAGGCCACAATGTTCTGGATTTCGGTCTCCAGGAGCGAGTCAACTGGTGGGAGGAGGCGACTGGCGTTGGTGCAAAGAAGCGGTCGACGACGGCCATCCATGCCGCTGAGGGGGCATTGGCACCCGCGCGGGGACAGGCGCTGTCAACGGCGCAGCAGAGACATTCATGTGCACAGGCACCGGCACGGGCACGCACGTCAGTGCACGCGCAGGCGCATGCGCTGGCACGGGCGTGCGCGTCAATGCACGCGCAGGCACATGCGCTGGCAGGTGCACGGGTGCGTGAAAGTCGGCGAGGACCTCGTGGAACCCCGTGGCATCAAGCTCGGCGACAATGTGCGGCTCCCGGCCCATGAATGCCACGGGGATGGGCACTGGCGCAGTCGGGGCGACGGGAGCTGGAACGGGTGCGGGGACAGGCACGGCATCTTCCCGCAAGGCCAGTTCAAGCTCGTCCCAAAGCGCCTTATGTTCTTGAGACTCCGGCTGGGTGTCTTCCTCAGGAAACTGGAAGACTAAGGGCAGACCATCGTGATGCGGCATGGCGTACGTTTAGGTCATGCTGGTTGGAGGTAGACGATAGGAGAATCTCAGAATCGGAGAGGAAGAGAGAAGATTGTAGTGATACCGGGTAGTGCGGGGTTGATTTTAAACTACGGTGCCGGCAACATTAAAAGTGGGAGCAGTTGGAACGAAGGTGGGCGGCGGAGCCTGGTCAAAGGGCTCGCCTCCCGGTGAGCCTACACAGCGGTTTGCTCGCACGCCTCCCTGTCAGCTGGCGCAGCGGTCTGCTCGCACGCCTCCCGTCGACTCACACGCTTGCTCGGACGACACTTGCCGATGAGAAGCGGGACTCGTGGCGGCACGTAAACGCCCATGGTTTCAATAGTGAAAGCGTTCGCCTTAACGTGACAGGTGTTTGTTCCAAAATACCTTGGCTCTTCATTTGTACAACTTGTCATAAGAAGCTTGTCTCAAATTGAAGAAAAAAATTACGAAGTAATATTTTTGCCATATCACCTGACCATGCTCAGTTTCAAGAATTTATGGTCACTTTTGGATTTTCTGAAATTAAAGATCCAGGATTCGAAACAATATCATAACCTGCATCATGCAATAAATTTTCAGGCCATACATCTGTCCTGTTGTATTTCTTAAGAAAGGATTTGGTCAAACATTTTGCTTAGTTAGACTTCAGACAAGTTATATATGCAGAGCAAAAGGATAATCCCTCCATACCAGTGCATTTCCTGATTTATTAACTCAAGTACTAGGCACGAACAAACAAAAAAATGGGATCAATTCTGTGCTCATCCTGGTGTAGCAGTAGTAGTAGTACTAGGCAACGCAGTTGACGGGTGACCTTGGTGAGCGGCGACCGAGGGAATTGAACCGTGCTCGGCACGGTAGGTAACGTTGTCTAGTCACTTTTTTTGAACACAACGTTGTCTAGTTACTAAAGCATCCCTCCGTTGTTTATCGGTAGTCATTATGGACCGGGGACATGAGGGGAATTTCCTAGGGCTGGAATTCTAGCCTTCAGATATTTCGACTCGAAACACGGAGGCTCGACTGGTTGGGGTTACCTAATGTGCGTACCATGCACGCCACCAGAAGGACACGAGCCCAGTTTTTTATTTTTTAGGATCAACATGAGCCAAGGTCTGGCTGGTACGCCGTTGGGTCCTACCATTCGAGAATACGAAAGGAACCTTTTAAGTTGCTGAACGAATCTTTGTGTATTACAATGCCCGTATTTTCCTTGCAAATACTAATCTCAACATGGTAATTGATTTATGACGAGTTGTTGAATTAGAGTGAGTTTGTGATATAGTGATCTCAACGTGGATTTAACATTTCATGGTATCCCTGCTAAGTTTTTCAATGCAAATTCAAATTTAAAAGATGAACAATATGGAGGTGAGAAAACTTTGTATGTATCAAGCATATGACCACACACACAGACACCCACACACGAACACAACAACAATCCAATAAGTATAGTGCATCTATTTTCCAAACCATGCATGTATGACATGAATTCAAAAATACTCCTTCTGTTCGTAAATATTAGTCTTTTAGAGATTTCAACAAGCGACTACATATGGAGCAAAATGAGTGAATCTACACTCTAAAATATGTCTATATACATCCGTATGTGCCAGTCCACTTGAAATCTCTAAAAAGACTAATATTTAGGAACGAAGGGAGTAAAATGTAAGACATGCATGGTCCTCAATTCAATATTTAAAACAAACATGAATATTAAGTCTAGTACTACAGTACATGCAAATGTTGTGTTTAATTAGGCGGAGCTATGATTGTCAGGGGTCACCCCCTCGACCTTAGATAAAATTGTGAAGCTTTGTTTAGGATTGTTTAGATTATATTTGTCACCACCCTCCCAACCACCGATTGGTTGTGCACCCCCACCCCTCCTCCCCGGGAGAATATCATGTGCCCCCATACCTTCTATGCTATATGCCGATACGAGTTGCTTGGAGCTTGTAGATCTGAGATATAGCAGCTCACATGATGTCTTAATATTTTTACAGTAAACCTTGATGAGTTTGAGAATTGCACACAATTTGTACAAAAACTAATCAGATGCCCTTGGATCCCATATCCAACGACCTCGAAGCTCGTATCAGCGTAGCATCTAAGATGAAGGAGGACATCATATTCTCCTGTATGTAAGAAT
>NC_053027.1:62069652-62079840 GCF_003073215.2 Triticum urartu
ACTATTTCCCATAACAACTCTAGTGTCACCGAACCTTAAGTGTGTAGACCCTACGGGTTCGGGAACCATGCAGACATGACCGAGACATCTCTCCAGCCAATAACCAATAGCGGGATCTGGATACCCATATTGGCTCCCACATGTTCCACGATGATCTCATCGGATGAACCACGATGTCAGGGATTCAATCAATCTCGTATACAATTGCCTTTGTCTATCGGTATGTTACTTGCCCGAGATTCGATTGTCGGTATCCCCATACCTCGTTCAATCTCGTTACCGACAAGTCTCTTTACTCGTTCCATAACGCATGATCCTGTGGCTAACTCATTAGTCACATTGAGCTCATTATGATGATGCATTACCGAGTGGGCCCAGAGATACCTCTCCGTCACATGGAGTGACAAATCCCAGTCTCGATTCGTGCCAACTCAACAGACACTTTCGGAGATACCCGTAGTGTGCCTTTATAGCCACCCAGTTATGTTGTGATGTTTGGCACACCCAAAGCATTCCTACGGTATCCGAGAGTTCCACAATCTCATGGTCTAAGGAAATGATACTTGACATTAGAAAAGCTTTTAGCAAACGAACTACACGATCTTTTGCTATGCGCAGGATTGGGTCTTGTCCATCACATCATTCTCCTAATGATGTGATCCCGTTATCAATGACATCCAATGTCCATGGTCAGGAAACCATAACCATCTATTGATCAATGAGCTAGTCAACTAGAGGCTTACTAGGGACATGTTGTGGTCTATGTATTCACACATGTATTATGGTTTCCAGTTAATACAATTATAGCATGAACAATAGACAATTATCATGAACAAGGAATACAATAATAACCATTTTATTATTGCCTCTAGGGCATATTTCCAACACACCTAACGTGTGCGATACTGTCAAAAATATACACTATTTCACGTACCTCGAAGCCTTTCGGCAGACTCATAAAAGCTTCATGCAATCCGCTTTCAGCGGATGAAATCCTTTCAATTACCGTACCCATTAGCATATGATGCGCTTCTGAGATGGCCGCTTGCTCCAGAAGATCCTTCAGTGCGTCCGACCGCACACTATACGGTTCCAGACTCTTTCTGTTGCTTTCTTTAGGAGCTGAATACTGAGGACTCCGGGTAGCCAAAGGATTACCCTCTAGCCTTGGCGGAGCAGGAGAGACCCTCCGCGACAACACTTTAGGGTCGCCCGCCTCATGAGGCGGGGTGGCAGGGGGAGGTGTTTCGCTCTCCATCATCTTCGGAAGAAGATCCCCCGAAGACGAACTCTGTTGAGAAGGGCTACGATCCAAACTACAAGATAAAAGCTTCGGTTATTGTCTTCGGAAGTAAGGTAGGACACTTTCACTATTAAAGTTCTTTTTGACTACTTATAGCTCGGTAGAGGGATGATCCCCTTGCGGACATTGTGAGGCAAGAATACCCTCTGAAGCAGGACCCTCTGGCATGGATTTCTTCCCCCGTTTGGAAGCCTTTGGTTCCGGATCTTCAGAGGTGGTCCCCTTCCTTCCTCGGGGAGAGGGAATGTCAGATTCTTCTCCTTGGTTATCCTCCTTCGCGGAGGTGCTAATTACCTTGCTTGCGGGCTCTTTATTCCCCCCTTCATCTTCCTTTGAGGGCACCTGATAAGGCGCCAGCTCGAGCATTCTGTCCAGTACTGGATTGGCCAAGCCTTCGGGAAGGGGGGGGCGAACACCTGATCATATTTGCCTTTGTTATCCAGTCCTGGTCAAAGAGCGACTTTTCAGAATGATGTCATGATAAATAAAAGGACAGCGTGTTCGGCCATGGGATTACTTACTTGGGTATCAGGGCAGTTGCAGCTCAGACCCGCATCCTCGGTGGTATCCGGACACTCTATTTGGGGTCCGAATAACAATTTGTACATCTCCTCGAGCATCATGCCGAGGAAGTGTTGGATAGTTCGCGGTCCTTTTGGGTTGAATTCCCACATACGGAGGGGTCAACGTTTGCAAGGCTGGACTCGGCGAACTAGCACAACTTGCATTACCATAACCAGGCTGAAATCTCTCTCAAAGAGTTCTCGGATGCGGCTCTGCAATATCGGCACATCATTTGCTGGACCCCAGCTCAGCCCCCTGCTGATCCATGACGTCAGTTGTGGTGGGGGGCCCGAGCGAAAGGCAGGGGCGGCCACCCACTTGGTACTTCGGGGAGCTGTGATGTAAAACCACTCCTGCTGCCACAAGCTGGACGCCTCTGGGAAGGAACCCTCTGGCCATGGAGCATCAGCGCTTTTGCTTATCACGGCACCTCCGCACTCTGCGTGTCTCCCCTCGATCATCTTCGGCTTCACATTGAAGGTCTTGAGCCATAGGCTGAAGTGAGGGGTAATGCGGAGGAAGGCCTCACATACGACGATGAACGACGAGATGTGAAGGAGGGAATCCGGGGCCAGGTCATGGAAATCCAGCCCATAATAGAACACGAGCCCCCTAACAAAGGGATCCAGAGCGAGGCCTAGTCCTCGGAGGAAGTGAGAGATGAACACAACACTCTCGTTGGGTTCGGGAGTGGGGATGACCTGCCCTCGGGCGGGCAGCCTGTGCGAAATTTTGGCCGTCAGATATCTGGCCTCTCTCAGCTTCTTGATGTCCTCCTCTGTGACAGAGGAAGGCATCCACCGACCTTGGAGGTTGGATCTGGACATGGCTGATGGTCTGAAGTGCCTGACCTGAGCCTGGGGTGTTGGAACTCGAGGCGGGGGAAGGATTCGATTGAGCACAAGAGGAAAAAAGGACAGGTCTTGGACTCTTTATAAAGAGGGTGAATATCAAGCGTCCTCCACGCGACCGTTTTGGACTCGCCTAAAATCAAGGAGTCATGCCAACGGGCACGAGTGGGTTACCCACGCCCGTATTGATGAGAATCTCATAATAAGGGGGACACCATCTCTGCTTCGACAAGACGTGTCAAGAAAACTACCTCGCAGTATGTGCAGTGCTGGTTGGGAAAAATGGTTCGGATAAGGACCGGGTCATGACATGACGTCGTGTTGTCAAAACGCGTCAGCAGAATAGATTTGTGGAAATGTTATTCTCTCTATGCTGGTATGTGGAAATTGTTTTGCAGAGCCGGACACCATCCTTGGGTCCAAAACCTTCTTGGCAGTATTCAGAGGAGGAACCCGCCTTGCAATGCCGAAGACAATACTGCGCCCCGGACTCATCGTCATTGAAGCCTGGTTCAGGGGCTACTGAGGGAGTCCTGGATTAGGGGGTCTCCAAACAGCCGGACTATATCCTTTGGCCGGACTGTTGGACTATGAAGATACAAGATTGAAGACTTCGTCCCGTGTCCGGATGGGACTCTCCTTGGCGTGGAAGGCAAGCTAGGCAATACGGATATGTAGATCTCCTCCCTTGTATCTGACTCTGTGTAACCCTAGCCTCCTCCGGTGTTTATATAAACCGGAGGGTTTAGTCCGTCGTACAACATACAATCATACCATAGGCTAGCTTCTAGGGTTTAGCCTCTACTATCTCGTGGTAGATCAACTCTTGTAATACTCATATCATCAAGAACAATCAAGCAGGACGTAGGGTATTACCTCCATCAAGAGGGCCCAAACCTGGGTAAACATCGTGTCCCCTGCCTCCTGTTACCATCCACCTTAGATGCACAGTTCAGGACCCCCTACCCGAGATCCACCGGTTTTGACATCGACAATAGTCCCTCCGTCCCATAATGTAAGACGTTTTTTTTACACTAGTGTAGTATCAAAAAACGTCTTACATTATGGGACGAAGGGAGTATAAGTGAAGTTCATAGATCATTCTACAAATAATATAGATTTACCAGTATCCAAGCTCAAAATATATAAGTGAAGAACACGAAGCATTCTATAAAGCCATACTCAAAAGATTTAAGTGAAACACAAAGAGCATTCTACAAATAAATGATGGACTATCTCATACTAGCAAGGATCATATAGGAAAATAAAAGATAAATAAACACAAAAGACGCATATCATGTGAACAAAACAAAAACCGAGGTATACCGATAATTGTTGAAGAAGAAAGATGGGATGCCAACCGGGGCATCCCCAAGCTTAGATGCTTGAGTATCCTTTAAATATTTACTTGGGGTGCCTTGGGCATCCCCAAGCTTGAAATCTTGCCTCTCCCTATTCTTCTTATACTGATAACTCCTCAATCTTCGAACACTTCATCCACACAAAACTTGACAAAACCCTCGTGAGATCCGTTAGTATAATAAAGCAAATCACAACCTTTAGGTACTGTTGTAAACTCATTCCAATTTAGCATTATATATATGGTATTCCAACTTCACCATGATTCATACCCCCCGATACAACCCATAGATTCATCAAAATAAGCGAACAACACATAGAAAACAAAATCTGTCAAAACAGGACATTCTGTAGCAATCTGGAACTTTCGTATACTTCTGTAGCTTCAAAAATTCTAAAAAATTAGGATAGTCTAAACAATTTGTAGAGGAGGGCCAATTCATCAACTTAAACAATTTTTACCAGCAATTTTCTAATGATCACATTCATATTAGCCTCGATATATAGTGATGTTAGGGGGGCAGGGCCCTTGCTTCCCCCTGTCTTCGCCATTGTGCTCGCGTCTGAGAGATGAAGCGGAAGGCATGGATGATGAGAGGGGGGCGTTGGGTATATAATTAATGTGGGTGTATTAGCTATATATGTAATCCTATATAGAGAGGTATAGATTGATTGATGTGGACGTGGGAAAGAGGGTGAGACCTCACTAGATATATAGATTGATCGGTTTATGTGGAAAACTATGAAAGACCTAGCTATACACACACACACATAGAGGAACATCGATCATTGCGCATGCACGTGAGAGATAAAGAATGCCCGATATGATGGAGAGGGGGATGTGTGTATGTGTGCCTTGATGGGAGACCGACCTGAAGAAAAAGATTGCATGTGTGCGATGGATAATGCCGACTGGTAGTGTGTGTGCATGCATGCACGAGAGAAAGTTAGTGGTACAATTATAAAGAGAAGACCAATGTGTGGGTGTAAAAGACTAGGTGAGGCCATAATCATTGTAAAGTTGAATTCAAGTCAGACTAGTTTGAATTTGAGATACCGATGGCAGACATCGTTTGGCCACATTGCATCCGTGCATGGACACACTATTCTAATTGGAGATGATGGGTGGCTTTCGCATCACATATCTATATGTATACCCCTATATATATTATATTTTATATTTTTTATATAGTGTGAGAATAACTTTAACTTTGAAAGATGGTCATTGGATGAGGCCAATCCGATGGTGCAGAGCTGGCAAATTTGAGCACCATTGGCCCTTGGATATCATCTAGATTCCACCAGATTTTGCCACATGTACAATCTAGAAGACTCTATGGTTGAACTTAAGAATAATGCACAAACCTTAAAACACAAGCACTTCCTCTTTGTTCTAGAATCTTCCGTATCAGAATTGCCCAAATGTTTTTCTACATGATTTGTTTTTACTTTATGCCTTACAATGCACAATTTCATGAATCTGAAAATAGATTAGCTTTCTTATAAAAACTAGATGATTTTGAATGAAATGAACTATAATAATTAAACGAACATCTACATCATGCATATATGACTCAAAGCTTACATGCTATAATGTGGTATTTATTCATAATTTAGTTGCCAAATCTCATGCGTGCAATGCACGTGTACCTTACTAGTCTAAATAGTGTCTGTGTGTGTTGTGCGTGTCAAACACATTGTACGTAGTATATCATACTAGTCTAAAATGTCTTTTTTGGGGTACACGTTAAGCTTGTTCTCCCGAAATTTCAAGCCGCGCCTTGTTATGCCGAAATTTCAAGCTAGCGTCTCTGTCTATCATGCTGTGAAACTCCTGCCTCTTCAACCCGCGCCTTGTTAAACCGAAATATTTAAGATAAATCTTTGTCTCGTTGTGCTCCGACAACTCCCTCTATCTTAACCCGCGCCTTGCTATTCCAAAATTACAACGCACGCGAAAACTCCCACCTCCTGTGAAGTCCCGACACGCGAAATGCCTGTGATACCCCTGAACCAAAAGAACCGCCTCAAATCGGTGGGGGTACTTCCATAACTTACCCCACATTTCGGACAAGCGCGTCCATAAGCCATGGTTCCCCACTCCCATCCCATCCGCCCACCTATTCGTACACTGAGGCCGGGAAAACCCGCGAAGGCCCACACCCTCCTCCGTCCGCCACCCAGCCGGAGCCTCTTCCCCAATGACGTCGTCCACAGCAACACCTCAACGTCCCTCATCCACTGTACCGGATGAGGATCCATCGTCGATCTGGTCGTCCCGCCGATTCAGCCACCCTGTCCTCCACCTCCAAGGAGCTGCCCCGACGTTCCCCTCGTCTTTCGCGCCACATCCATTCCCACACCGCTGTCTTCCCCTTCACCACCGGAAGAGCATCATCATCACCGTTTCCTTGGATGAAGCTGCGGCCTAATCGGCGCCACCAAAGAGGTTGTACACTAATTGTCGCATTTTCTTCTTGATTCGATCTCACGGTGTTGCCGGCGCTCGCTCCCGAGCCGACACGGCGCGGCTCCATCCACGGCGGTGTCGCTGGCCACTTCCTCCACGGCGGCGCTCCCTCAGCGGTGACGTCCACATCAGTAGGAGTTGCTGCTGCTTTAGCTCTCGCTCGCACTGCTGCTCTGCTCTTGCTCTCGGTCCCCTGCCTTGTCTGCTCATGCTATTGCTCTTGCTCGCGCTGCTACTCTCGCTCTTGCTCTTGCTTGCGATGCTGCTCCGATTTAGCTACACTTCAGTCGACTGAATCGACTTTTGGGTCAGTCGATTTTCAGGGGGGGGGCTCGCCGGAGTTAAGGAAGAACCAGCCGCAGCGGGGAGGGGGGCTCGCCGGAGAGGTACCCCACTATCTATCTTAGGGTTCAGGGTGGGGGCGGTGGTCGCCGGCGGTGGTGGGGCGGTGGCGTGGGATCGCCGGAGAAAAAGCTCGGCAGGGGGGGGGCCTAGAGGGATGGCCGGGGCGGCGGCGGACCGGCGGTGGGGGGCGGGCGTGGCGGCGCACCACCAGCCGCGGGCGGCTGTTTGGCCGGTGGTGGCTGGTGGCTCAGGGGGTGGAGGTTGAAGATGAACTATGGGCCCTTGATTTCGTATCCAACGGCTTCAAAATCGACGGACCAGAGATGAAAAAGTCAGTCGACTGACGTGTAGCCTCACCTCTAGTGCATTCAGTTTCGACAGTAAAATTCAGTTTCGACAGCAAAATTCAGTTTCGACAGTCAAGTTCAGTTTCGATAGTTAAATTCAGTTTCAACAGTTAAGTTCAGAGATGAGAGGCTGATGTATTTTACATCTAGCACTTTGTGGTTATGTATTTTACGTCATCTATTGGAGATGCTATTAGAATTTCACTTAGGTTGACGTTGTCTCTCTTGTCCTGCTTCAGCCTCGGCATCGTACAACTCACCGGAGCTGCTCCAACGACGAAATCCTCCATCACAGCGGAGCAGTACCTCGGGCTCCATCTCCAGATGCCTAAGATATTCTTCCCCTCCTCCGACAGCCAAGTCAGCTGGAACACCCTCACCGGCCAACCCAATCACGCTGAGATCGACATGGTTTTGCCAAAGAGGTTGTACACTTGTTGCATATCTTTTTTACTCTACATGTTATATATTGTCCACTGAGCACACGGAGTAACGGGAAATACGATTATTTTATCCTACTATATGACAAGTAGTAAGGTACCAGGCAACGTAGCTATCTGTGATGGACTCTCTTGAACGCCATCATTATTTATCTCTGCGCGTTTGAGCTATGCATTTGTCGATGGCCCTGGGAGTTGAGCTAGTAGGGTAGTGTCCTGGGTCCAAAGTAATAGAAGTAGCACAAAAACATTTTTTAGTGTAGGCTTTTCCTTGCTCAAGCTTGCCTACTAGAATCGCCAGTGCTTGAAAGGAAAATTGAATGAAAAACATAGGAATTGGAAAGTTTCCTATGGTACTCCTTTTCATGAATTTGGTGCAAAGGAATGGAGCAAAGGAAAATTTTAGGATTTGTTCCTTTAGTGTCTCCTTGAAAGAAAAACCTTAGGAATTTTAATTTCCACTTGTCCTCCTTTCCAAATTCCTATTCATGAAGCACAAGACTAAGAGATAGTAGCATAATAGCATTATAACCGTACATTTTCTTGTGGTTTGACTTAATCTCACCGTGCTTCTTTGCATCCTGTGATCTTCCAATTCTTGTGAACCAAACACCCAGATTGGCTGAAATCTTGTGTTTTCAAATTCTCTGTTTTGCACGTGCATTCCTATCCTATTCCTGTCTATTTCCTATCCCTGCATTGTTAGAATCCTCAAATTCAAACAAGCCCTTACACAATTACTTCTGTTATAGATATGTGTCAAAGAAAACCTTGTGTGGTTTGTCCTACTCCTGCGGTGCTGTGTTCCACCCCAGCTCAACTGCTCCAACAATGGAAGGGTTCACCATAGCAGGGATCCGCTCTCCATACTGTCTTTCGCCACCTCATATCTTCTTCCCCGCCGCCGGCAGCCACGACAATTGCATTACCATCATCAACTGAGCAGATGACCTTGAGGACTACACTGGTCCGCAAGAGAGGTCGCACTCTTCCGTGTCTGCTTACGTTATGCATCGCTTAATATGATGACATGCTACTTTATCGTCGTGTTCACCTATTAGACTCCGAGTCAGGTCCAAACTTATGCTGAAACTTGAGTTTTTAAATGGTTGTGGGGTACATATTGGGGCAGCAATCAGTACTATCTGTCTACTATCTGGTTAATCTCGGGTGTCTACTATGAGTTTCATGTTGGGTGCAAACAAACATTAAAGGAGCCATTATATGTATTTTTAACTAAAGCTATTATCTGCCTGCTATCATTGGTTTTGGGTCTATCCACAGTTTGCCACCATCACTCTAGATTTGTGCATGCACTCCTTACATAATCTCACTATGTTTTATTCCTATGCATGTCAGTTATTGTACACAATGGAGCCGAACATGTAGAGAAAAAGAGACGAGCCTTGTGTGGCAATAAAATTTCATGTAGATGTCGCTCCATGGTGGGCGCAAAGGTGGCCCCCCTCCACCCATTTTGGATAGTAATCAAGAGGAAGATAACTGTTCTGAGGGGGATTCAGAAGCAAAAGACCACTCCTATTTACCCCATGAGGTCTTCGCTCTAACTTGGCATGCTGATGTTGGTAATATCATGCATATGGTGCCTTGCATTGCTTACTGTATGCATCAAAGATGTCATCTGCTTAGTTTAGACATGCTTTGTGTCAATGCCATTTGTTTAGTTTCTTTATCGTATATGTGAATCATGCAATGCCATCTTGTTTAGCCAGACATCATATATGTGAATTTTGCAATGCCACCCTGGTTAGCTAGTCATCTTATATGTGAATTATATCATGACATCATTTTTTACTACGTGTTAAATTTGTCAACAATTTTAGTACATTCAATTACTCTTCCGGTGCATCAGCCATTCGGCATAGTAATGGAAAAATCTGGAGTGGAAACAAGGTCTTCAGAGCAGACAATGCTATCTGACGAAGCGTATGTCTTGCTGGTTACAGATAGCTCCTCAGAGGAGGATTCAGAGACAGATGACCCGTCCTATTTCCCCCCCGAGGTGCATGCTCTAACTTGGCAGGGTTATGTTTCTCATATCGTGCGTATGGTTGCTACCTCTTGAGCACTGTGTTGGATTTCCCCGAAGAGGAAAGATGATGCAGCAAAGTAGCATAAGTATTTCCCTCAGTTTTTGAGAACCACGGTATCAATCCAGTAGGAGGTTGCGCATGCGTCCCCTAGTACCTGCACAAAGCAAATGACTCCTCGCAACCAACGCGATAAGGGGTTGTCAATCCCTTCACGGTCACTTACGAGAGTGAGATCTGACCGTGAAGGTACTTTTGGTATTTTTGTGATAAAGATAATATATTTGGTATTTTTGTGATAAAGATGCAAAGTAAAACAAAGGCAAAGTAAAAAAGCAAAGGAAATAACTAAGTATTGGAAGATTAATATGATGAAGATAGACCCAGGGGCCATAGGTTTCACTAGTGGCTTCTCTCAAGAGCATAAGTATTTTACAGTGGGTGAACGAATTACTGTT
>NC_053027.1:62080840-62091904 GCF_003073215.2 Triticum urartu
AGCGCACGCTTCCGCTCCGCTTGGGAATGTGGGTTGTGTATATCATGTTCACCGTCCGCACTTGTGGGGGAAAACCCTTATGTCCATTGTTGTTTGGCGGCTTGGGCTCCTCGTCGTCGCTGTGCAGCCCCTTGTCTCTGTTTTCGGCTCTTAACTTGCCTGCCTGCTTGAACACCCAACAATCCCTGTTAGTGTGATTGGCTGGCTTTTCGGGGGTGCCATGTATCTGGCACAAGCGATCGAGTATTTGGTCCAAACTGGACGGGCCCTGAGTATTCTTTTTGAATGGCTTTTTCCGCTTACCGGATTTATAGCCTCCGAATCCGGCATTGACTGCCGTGTCTTCATTGATGTCGCTGTTAACGCGGCGTTTTTGTTTGTTCCAACGTGTCCTACCACTTTTGTCCTTGGTATCCGAATTACCAGGGTTCTTTGATAAGTTGTTACTGCGAGCTAGCCAGCTGTCCTCTCCCGCGCAAAAGCGGGTCATGAGTGTCGTGCGGGCTGCCATGGATTTCGGCTTTTCCTGTCCCAGGTGCCGGGCAAGCCACTCGTCGCGGATGCTATGCTTGAAGGCTGCTAGGGCCTCTGCGTTCGGACAGTCGACTATCTGGTTTTTCTTTGTTAGGAACCGCGTCCAGAATTGTCTGGCTGATTCTTCTGACTGCTGAATTATGTGGCTTAAGTCGTCGGCATCCCGCGGACGCACGTAAGTGCCCTGTAAGTTATCGAGGAATGCGGCTTCCAGGTCCTTCCAAGAACCGATTGAGTCTGCTGGCAAGCTGTTAAGCCAATGCCGGGCCGGTGCTTTAAGTTTGAGCGGGAGGTACTTGATGGCGTGTAGATCATCGTCGTGTGCCATGTGGATATGAAGGAGATAGTCCTCAATCCATACCGCCGGGTCTATGGTGCCATCGTATGATTCGATGTTTATGGGTTTGAAGCCCTCTGGGATTTTATGATCCATTACTTCATTCGTGAAGCATAGCGGGTGTGCGGCGCTTCTGTACTGGGCTATATCACGACGCAGCTCGGAAGAGCTATGTCTATTGTGTTCGTCTCGGCCGGAATTGTTGTATCTGGAGTGAAGATCATTGTCACCTGCCGTAGGGCGCCTGCGCGATCCGTAGATCGATCTTGTCTGTCTTGCCTTATCCTCCAGTATGTTTCGCAGGTCGGGCACATTTTCCCGTGCCTTAGTTGTGCGGCGTCGGGGCATGGCTTGGGTGGAGGGCTGAAAGGCCTCTCTGTCGCGGCCACAGGGTGGCCGGTCTGCCATGTCATGCACTGGTGATGTAGGTGCTTCCTCCTCAGATCGGGGTAGCGGCCTGCGCTTCGGGTAACTCTTGGAGGGGCGCTCGAGTTCATATTCTTCGGCCGCAAGGACTTCAGTCCATCTGTCAGCTAGCAAATCTTGGGCAGCTCTAAGCTGTTGCTGCTTTTTCATGAGGCTGCTTGCCGTGGCTAAAAGCCTGCGTCTAAAACGCTCTTGTTCTGCGGGGTCTGATGGTATGACGAATTCGTCGTCATCGAGGCTTGCCTCGTCTTCGGAGGGAGGCGTATAGTTATCATCCTCGACCTCTTGGTCTGCCGCTCTCTCATGAGGGCTGGCTTCTCCATCTTCCTATGCCGAATCTTGCTGGGGTGGGTGTTCTTCGGTGCTATCCGGAGTAGTATTATCTCCCGTGCCGGAATCACCGTTTTTGCTTTGGCGGGATTTAGAGCGGCGCCGGTGACGCCGGCGCTTTGGCTGTTTCTTGGGGGCGTCATCCCCCACTGTTCCATCACCATCTCCGTCTTTTGGGGTATCCACCATGTATATGTCGTATGACGAGGTGGCTTTCCAGCGCCCTACAGGTGCTGGTTCATGTTCGTCTCCTATATCGTCATCCATGCCGTCGATGTCTTCAGAGCCGAAGTCAAGTATGTCGGTTAAATCGTCGATAGTGGCTACAAAGTGGGTGGTGGGTGGGTTTTGAATTTCCTCACCGTCCGTATCCCACCCTTGGTGACCGTAGAACGGCCAGGGCTCTCCTGATAAAGAGAGAGACTTAAGAGAATTCAGGATGTCGCCAAAAGGCGAATGCTGAAAGATGTCCACTGCGGTGAACTCCATTACCGGCGCCCAATCGGATTCGATTGGCAGGGGCGCGGGGGGCTCGGCGTTCGGAGAGGAATCCAGCTCCTCGGAGTCACGGGCCATGCGGAGTGCGGGGATGGGGTTCGGCTCGATCGCCTGTAAGATCGCAGCCCCTGAGGCAGCGTCCAACCGCTGGTCCTCAATCGGCGCAGTAGGTTCCGAATCAATGGTCGAAACCGATGCGTGTGCGGCCTCCAAGGCGCTGTTCGGCAGCAGAGCTATATCCTGCCCATCGAGATAGTGCGGCACGCTTGGCTGTGGCTCGAATCCGTCGAAGATCAAGTCTCCGCGGATGTCAGCCCTGTAGTTTAGGCTTCCAAACCTGACCTCATGGCCAGGGGCATAGCTTTCGATCTGCTCAAGGTGGCCAAGCGAGTTGGCCCGCAGTGCGAAGCCGTCGAAGCCGAAGATCTGTCCGGGGAGAAAAGTCTCACCCTGGACCTCATCGTTGTTGAAGATCGAAGGAGCCATCGGGCCTACAGGCGACGACACAGAGGAACTCTCAATGAAAGCACCAATGTCGGTGTCAAAACCGGCGGATCTCGGGTAGGGGGTCCCGAACTGTGCGTCTAGGCCGGATGGTAACAGGAGACAGGGGACACTTTGTTTTACCTAGGTTCGGGCCCTCTCGATGGAGGTAAAACCCTACTCCTGCTTGATTAATATTGATGATATGGGTAGTACAAGAGTAGATCTACCACGAGATCAATGGTATGATTGTTGTGTATGGAGTTGATTCTGTCCTACGGACTACAACCCTCCGGTTTATATAGACACCGGATAGGGTTAGGGTTACACAGAGTCGGTTACAATGGTAGGAGATCTTGAATATCGCATCGCCAAGCTTGCCTTCCACGCCAAGGAAAGTCCCATCCGGACACGGAACAAAGTCTTCAATCTTGTATCTTCATAGTCCAGGAGTCTGGCTTGATGGTATAGTCCGGCTATCCGAACACCCCTAATCCAGGACTCCCTCACTAAGGCATAATAGTGCTCAAGTAGTGAATCCACCCGGATCCCAAGGTATATCAAAGCCAATTTTAATTAAAATGATTTGTAATTTAGTAGTGAGCACAAAGCAACATATATCATGTAACTACAAAGTCTAACTCTCTTCCTATGCATCGGCATGTCATAAAAGAACAATTCATGCACACATAGTAAAGGCCAATGCATAGCATAAGTAGTTTCTTGCAATTTTATCATATTGGAAACATAGAGAGGTGGAGATATAGTTCCTCGCTCATAATAATTGCAAGTAGGAGCAGCAAGCACATGCATATTATATTCATCAAAATCATCATGTGTAATAGTAAAACGCAACCCATCAATATAATCCTTAATAAGGGCAAACTTCTCCGATATAGTGTAGTCGGGAGAATTCAAAAAGATAATAGGACTATCATGCGTGGGTGCAATAGCAACAATTTCATGTTTAACATAAGGAACTATAGCAAGTTTATCTCCATAAGCATAATTCATATTGGCATCTTGGCCACAAGAATAGCAAGCATCATAAAAAAGGGATATTTCAAGAGAATCAATGGGATCATAACAATCATCATAGCAATCATCCTTCGGTAAACACGAAGGGAAGGTGTTTCTTAGGGTTGAAGAGTTACTCTCATTAGAAGGTGGGCATGGGTAGCTAATCCGCTCTTCCTCCTTTTGTTCTTCACTCTCCTCATCATCTTTTTCATCCAATGAGCTCACGGTTTCATCAATTTCTTCTTCCATAGACTCCTGCAAAATATTAGTCTCTTCTTGGATAGCGGAGTAGTCCTCCATATATGGTTCAACATAGGCATTAGAAGCATAATTATCATAGCAATATTTAAGTATGGCAAAATTTTCAGATTTGTAAAGAGTAGCATCATACTTTTCAATCAAATAAGCAATTTCGTAAGCACCCTTAAAAGCAACAAATTCTTTTATTTATTAAACATCATAGTAATTATAAACACCCTTAGCATACGAAGATACAATTCCATTATCACTAAACTCACATTGATAGGGAAGGTGTTTCTTAGGGTTTTCAGAACAACAAGTAAAATCATATATTTCACATAAATTCCAAGCATAGCATTACAAACGATGAATTTGACCCGGTAAAATTTTCCCTTTTTCAGATATTCGGTGTCACACATAACAAACATGCTCATGTAAAGATTTGCCCTCAACTAAGCTAATTGGGGTTTCAGCACGAGCACATAGGGATCGAAGATGATCCAAGTAATAAGCTTCAGCAGTGTGATAGATTTTGAGTGGTTCTTCAACCATTGGTTTAGTAGGTACAACTAATTTTTTTTGGTATTTTGCGTTTCCTACCCATAACTAAAGATAGAAAACAACTAAGAACAGCAAATAAAAATTACTTAGTGATAAAGCAAACAAGCACACACGAGAATATTCACCCCACGCTATTGCTCCCCGGCAACGGCGCCAGAAAAAGGTCTTGATAACCCACAAGTATAGGGGATCGCAACAATTTTCGATAAGTAAGAGTGTCGAACCCAACGAGGAGCTAAAGGTAGAACAAATATTCCCTCAAGTTCTATCGACCACCGATACAACTCTACGCACGCTTGACGTTCGCTTTACCTAGAACAAGTATGAAACTAGAAGTACTTTGTAGGTGTTGTTGGATAGGTTTGCAAGATAATAAAGAGTACGTAAATAAAAAGTAGGGGCTGTTTAGATAAAGAAACAATAAAGTAAATATAGCGAGTGTGGAAAAGTGGTGGTAGGAGTTGCGAAATTCCCTAAGCAATTGACTACTTTACTAGACCGATAGCAAGTATTATGTGGGAGAGGCCACTGCTAGCATGTCATCCCTGACTTGGAATTCTATGCACTTATGATTGGAACTATTAGCAAGCATCCGCAACTACTAATGTTCATTAAGGTAAAACCCAACCATAGCATTAAGATATATTGGTCCCCCTTCAATCCCGTATGCATCAATTTCTATGCTAGGTTGAAGCTTCTGTCACTCTTGCCCTCCAATACATAGTCCTATCAACATACAACTAACCCTAGGGTGTGATCCACGCGCGCAATCATATGATGGGCACCAAAGGACAGCAACATAACCACAAGCAAATTAAATCAATCATAGCAATTCATCAACCACCGATAGGACAACGAAAATCTACTCAGACATCATAGGATGGCAACACATCATTGGATAATAATATGAAGCATAAAGCACCATGTTCAAGTAGAGGGTACAGCGGGTTGCGGGAGAGTGGACCGCTGTAGATAGAGGGGGGAAGGTGATGGAGATGTTGGTGAAGATGGCGGAGGTGTTGGTGTAGATCGCGGTGATGATGATGGCCCCCGGTGGCACTCCGGTGCCACCGAAAGCGAGGGGGAGAGAGCCCCCCTCCTTCTTCTTCTTCCTTGACCTCCTCCCTAGATGGGAGAAGGGTTTCCCCTCTGGTCCATGGCCTCCATGGCACGGGAGGGGCGAGAGCCCCTCCGAGATTGGATCTGTCTCTCTGTCTCTCTCTGTTTCTGCGTTCTCAGATTCTTCCCTTTCACCGTTTCTTATATTCCCGGAGATCCGTAACTCCGATTGGGATGAAATTTTAACACGATCTCTATCCGGATATTAGCTTTCTTGCGGAGAAAGAAGGGCACCAACCGCCTTACGGGGTGGCCACGAGGGTCAGCGGCACGCCTGACACCCTGGGGGGCGCCCCCTACCTCGTGGGCCCCTCGAGCATCGTCTCACATGGATTCTTCTTCCCAAAAATCATATATATTCCAAAAAAAATCTCCGTCAGTTTTTATTCTGTTTGGACTCTGTTTAAACAAAAAACATGCAACAAACAGGAACTGGCACTAGGCACTGGATCAATACGTTAGTCCCAAAAATAGTATAAAAGGTTGCCAAAAA
Organism: Triticum urartu; assembly: GCF_003073215.2. Taxonomy (NCBI): domain Eukaryota; kingdom Viridiplantae; phylum Streptophyta; class Magnoliopsida; order Poales; family Poaceae; genus Triticum; species Triticum urartu. The sequence goes on from NC_053027.1 coordinate 62,086,882, forward strand.
GTATATGAAAGTTGAATAATATTGGCATGGAACAATCAAAAATTGTAGATACGACGGAGACGTATCAGCTTGGAATTCGCCGAGCAGATGGATCCAATGGAGCTCTCTTCCCTAAACGAGCTCTTGGATCGTATCGCCGCCTTGGGAGTCGCTACAGACTATGATCGGATTGGGCTTAAACCCGATCAAAGGGAGATTAACTCTCCACCGGTCACCCATCATATTGCGGTGGTGGAGGAACAATGCGGCGATTCTTCCTCTATCTTGAGGACTAACTATGTCCGGATTCCTGAGCTCTCCGAGCCGGATACCCGTTTACGGGAGGACATCACCCAAGCCCTGAACCTAGAGTCAGGCAGCGGGCCAGACTTATCGGGCACACTCCGGAATCCGAACTTCCAAGATTGGAAACTCCTCGGCCCCTGGGTCTCAGATCGGGTAGGGTTCGGACTCAAATCCACCCACCCACCCAGACATAAACGATCTTTCCCACATCAGGCAAGAGCCCCATGAAACAGTACATCATTATTGGGCCAGATTCCTCCTTGTGATGAACAAGGTTAAGGACTGTCGCGAGGAAGACGCAGTCTCATTTTTCTGCAATAATTGCACGGACAAGGGAATCCTTAACGCCTTAAGTCGCCGTGACATATCACGCTTCGCTGACTTGGCGTCCATAGTACGAAAGTACTGTGCGATGGAAAGCGCCTGGAAAACCGAAACGAAATTTTGGGATAATCCGGCTCGGAATATACACCCAGTCCGAAGTAAAAGGGTGCACTATCATAAGACACCCGAGTTAGTTACAAAGAAACAAAAACCCTCTACAGGGCATGGAACCGTATTGGAGGGATGGCTTAACGGACCCTGCAAAATTCATAGTACAGCGGATACCATACCAACAACACAGCCTTAGAGCATGTTGGATACTCCGGCAGGTGGCCAAAAGTGGTGAGGATCTTCTCATCCCAAATGCCACAGAGCACCATCCCGTGGATAACAATACGGTATTAACAGTCTTTGAAACCTTCACATCAAATAATAGGCGCAAGCGAACACTCCGCAGCCTCGCCGAAATCTGCCACGTGGCAGCAATAAATCCATGGAGTGACACGGCTATTACCTTCAATGCCAGTGACGAACCTAAATTCCGAACAGCCCGAGCACCAGCTGCACTGGTCCTCAGTCCAATTGTGGACGGCTTTCGACTCACCAAAGTACTCATGGACGGCGGCAGTGGATTGAACCTCATCTATGAGGAAACTCTTCAAAAAATGGAAATAGACTGGAACCGCATTGAGCAAAGCAGCACAACCTTCAGAGGAATCATCCCCAGTCGGGAAGCACGCTGTGCTGGGAAAATCACACTAGATGTGGTATTCGGCACGCCGGAGAACTATAGGTCCGAAGAAATTACATTCCAAGTGGCCCCGTTCAGTAGTGGATACCACGCCCTTTTAGGACGGGAGGCGTTCACGATCTTCCAAGCCATACCCCATTATGGGTACATGAAGCTCAAAATGCCCGGGCCCAACGGAATCATCACTCTCGCTAGTGATCCGGACACAGCACTCCGCGCCGAAAACAAAACAGCCGCATTGGCCCTCGAGGCATTATCCGAAGCCCTTTCGGCCGAGGAATTAACTGCGCTACGCTCCACAGTGGACAGGGACGACGTGATACTTGACAAGAGATCCAAGTCCACCTCTTTTAAACCAGCGGATGAAATAGTCAAATTCCAAGTCCACCCAACGGACCCTACAAAAACAGCCTCCATCGGGGCACAGTTAAACCCCGCCGTGGACGCCGCACTACGAGAGTTCCTGCAGCGAGAATTGGGACATATTCGCCTGGCACCCCTCAGACATGCCAGGAATCCCACGCAGGCTGGCCGAGCACAGCCTCAATATCCTAAAGGGATTCAAGCCGGTCAAGCAGGCTCTTCGGCGTTTCTCTGAACCTAAGAGACAGCTATGGGAGAGGAACTAGCCAAGTTATTGGAGGCCGGATTCATTAGAGAAATAAAACACCGACTGGCTAGCAAACCTGGTGATGGTACCAAAGAAGGACAAATCCTGGCATTATGTGTCGATTTCAAGGACCTCAATAAAGCTTGCCCAAAGGATCCCTTCCCCTCCCCCGCATGATCAAATTATTCGATGCTACCGCAGGACACGAGTCATTGTGTTTCATCGACGCATACTCCGGCTACCACCAAATCAAGATGGCGGAGTCCGACCAAAGCCACAACGGCATTTATCACACCATACGGCCCCTTCTGTTTCAACACAATGCCTTTTGGGCTCAAAAACGTCGGTGCAACATATCAGCGCATGATTCAGACATGTCTGGAGAAACAAGATCGGCAAAACAGTAGATGCATACGTAGATGATGTGGTCGTCAAAACCAAACACACGTCGAATCTCTTATAGACGACTTGAGGCTCACATTCGACAACCTCGAACATACGACATCAAGCTCAATCCGAAAAATGCGTTTTTGGCGTGTACCAGCCGGAAAGCTTCCTGGTTCATTGTCACCAGTAGAGGAATTGAAGCTAATCCAGCCAAAATCGAGCTCACACAGTTGCTATCCCAACGGACCTCAAACAAACCCAGAAACCTAACTGGATGGTGGCTCTAAGCGCTTTATCTCCCGCTTAGGAAGAAAAGGCATTACCCCTTTATCGCCTCCTTCGGCGCACCGAACACTCCGACTGGACGGACGCTGCCACAGCTGGATTGGAAGAAATAAAAGCCATACTGGCAAACCAACCCAATCCTGGCCGCGCCAAACATCGAACCAATGCTGTTATACATTGCGGCAACTCATCAGGTTGTAAGCGCAGTGCTCGTCGAGCGGACGGACATAAATTCCCTCTTCAAAAGCCGGTATATTATGTATCCACTGTCCTCACTCCATGCAAATCACGGTACCCACATTATCAAAAGATAGCCTATGCGGTATTCATGGCATCCCGGAAGCTGCGACACTACTTTCAAGAGTGTTCGATTACAGTAGCCTCGGAAGTGCCACTTAATGATATTATAAACAACCGCGACGCCACGGGCCGGATTGCCAAATGGGCCATTGAGCTCCTCCCGTTCGACATAACATACAAACCTCGGCGAGCCATTAAATCACAAGTATTGGCCGACTTTGTCGCCGAATGGACGGAAGCCGAACTCCCTAAAGAGTACGGCGCATACTCCAATTGGATCATGCACTTCGACGGCTCCAAAATGCTGGCTGGTCTGGGGGCTGGCGTCGTCCTGACGTCCCCAACCGGAGATACAGTTCAATACGTACTGCAGATACTGTATACAGACTCCAACAACGCAGCCGAATACGAAGCCCTGTTACATGGTCTTCGGATGGCAGTTTCCATGGGCATTCAACGCCTGGAGGTGCGTGGGGATTCGAACCTCGCAATATCCCAAATAAATGGAGACTTCGATGCCAAGGATCCGAAGATGGCGGCCTATCGAAATGCCCTCCTAAAGATGTCAGCTCGGTTCGAGGGGCTCGAATTTCACCATGTGGCTCGGGAAAACAATCAGGCGGCGGATATCCTCGCCCGCATCGGTGCAAAACGCGATGCGGTCCCCCCAACATCTTCTTGGAGAGGTTGTTTAAGCCATCCATGGTATGGAAGGGGACACCGGTAACAATAGTCCGAACCGGGCCAAAATGCCCGATACCAAACATTCTGACATAATCGGAGGCTCTGCCACCGAAATAACAACTTCATCCCACGTAATAATGGCCATCATCGCCCCGTGGACAGAACCATTCCTGGCCTACCTGACTAGGCAGGAACTTCCCGAGGACCAAAATGAGGCACGCTGCATAGTGCGGCGATCTAAAGCCTACAGGGTCCACGAGGGAGAGCTGTATAAAAAAGCACTACCGGAGTCCTTCAAAGGTGCATCTCCGAAGAGGAAGGGCGGAAGCTTTTGGCAGAAATTCACGCCGGACTCGGCGGCCACCACGCCGCAGCCCGGGCCCTTGTAAGCAAGGCCTTCCGTACAGGTTTTTATTGGCCGACGGCCCGGGTAGATGCACAGGACTTGGTCCAACTCGCGTCGGTTGCCAGCTTTTTGCAAACCAAAGCCACATGCCACCCACCGCCCTCCAAACAATCCCCATTACCTGGCCCTTCGCGGTCTGGGGGCTTGACATGGTTGGACCCCTTAAAGGGGGAACCCATAAGAAAAAATACTTACTGGTCATGGTGGATAAATTCACCAAATGGATAGAAGCCAAACCTGTTAAAACAGCAATCCGGACCGGTGATAGACTTCATATCCGGGGTTGTACACCGTTATGGCGTCCCCCACAGCATCATCACTGACAATGGCACGGACTTCATGGCCGACGAGGTAAAACTCTGGTGCAGCAACATGGGCATCAAGCTCGATTATGCTTCTGTCTATCACCTACAAACCAACGGCCAAGTTGGGCGAGCAAATGGTCTTATCACGAGCGACATTAAACCCAGATTAGTGCGGTCCTTAAAGGAGCTCAACTTTGTACACTGGGGGCTCCGGACCACGCCGAATCATACTACCAGATATACACCCTTCTTTATGGTGTACGGCGCAAAGGCAGTTCTGCCCTGCGACATAATTCATGACTCACCTCGAGTGCGCATGTACGAAGAAAGAGAAGCCGAGCTCGATCAGCAGGACAGTCTGGACACCCTGGAGGAGGAGCGAGACGTGGCAAAAGCCCGTTCCGCATTCTATCAGCAACAGGCTCGCAGATACCAAAGCAGAGAAGTACGGGCCAAAACTTATAACGTTGGCGAGTTAGTTCTACGCCTGCCGGAGAAGAAAAAGACCAAGCTCGAGCCCAAATGGGAAGGTCCCTTCATTATTGACCAAGTTCTGACCGGTGGAGCGTACCGTCTGCGGGATGCGTCGAATAATCGACCTGAGCCGAACCCATGGAACGCAGCCAGGCTCTGAAGATTCTACGCCTAGCGCCGGACTCTATGTTCGTCTCCTTCCTCTGTCCATT
>NC_053027.1:62092904-62103798 GCF_003073215.2 Triticum urartu
TAGAGTCCTATCCGGACACGGGACGAAGTCTTCAATCTCGTATCTTCATAGTCCAACAGTACGGCCAAAGGATATAGTCCGGCAGTTCGGAGACCCCCTAATCTAGGATTCCCTCAGTAGCCCCCGAACCAGGCTTCAATGACGATGAGTCCGGCGCGCAGTGCTATCTTCGGCATTGCAAGGCCGGTTCTTCTCCAAATTTCGAATGTTTGTTAAGCAGTGTCCGGCCCCATAAATGTTGGACCTCTTGTCTTCTGCACCCAAGGGTGTCTACGCGTCGAATGAATACGAGGAGCCAGGGTGTTTTTACATTCGCCCCCTAGCCATATAAATAAATTGTCTATTAAAGGGATGAGGATTCTTAGATCCAATCCATATCATCCTCCCCCGGCGAGAATCCATCGGAGCGCGCTTCGGAAAAAATCCACTCCAGCATGGCCGACAACCGCAGCTCCTCCTCCCGCCCCCGTAGCCCTAAGCCTGGTAATTAGGACAGGTGTTCTATCCCACAGAGTCGATTAGTCGAACTGCAGACTAAGGGATTTCTCCCTCCAGCGTATATGGTTCCCGTCCAAGCCGGGTTCGCCACCTACAATGGCGGGGAGCAAGCGGAGAGCTTCCCCAGTCCCTCTACGGGGGAGCATGCATGCCTTGTTCCTTACTTATTAAGGGGACTCGGATTTCCAATTCATCCGTTCCTCCGCGGGCTCCTGGAGTTTTACGGCCTCCAACTGCATAATTTCACCCTTGCTTCCATATTACACATCGCCAGCTATGTTTCCCTTTGCGAGTTATTCCTGGGCTGCGAGGCTCATTTCGAGCCGTGGAAAAGGTTATTTTGCCTCGTCCCCCGCACACAGAAGGGGTCACTTTATCAAGTGGGCGGAGCCGAAATATGGTGCATCGCCGAAACCGGATACATGTCCGGTACTCCGAAGAAGATGTCTGAAGAATGGCCTTCGGAATGGTTCTATATGGAGGACGACCCCCTTCCGGACCCTGTTCGGCGGGGTCTTCCTGAGTTCAACAATGCTCCTCTGAAGAAACGCCAAAGTTGGCGCCCACGGAGCCCCCAGGAGGAAGACAACGGAGAAGTCCTTTACCTGATGAACCGGATTAAAGCGCTGGCTCAATCAGGATTGACAGTAATCGAGGTTATGTCAATATGCATAATGCGGGGAGTGCAGCCACTTCAATATCGAGGGCACCCCCTGTGGTATTTTAACGGGGAAGATGATGCCACCCGTTGCGGGCGCAAGGGTCCAGACAATGCTGCTACTTTAGCAAAAATTCTGTCTGAGTTGTTCAAGGGAGAGGAGGAGGAGTTCATCCGCATCAAGCCACGGGATGGATTCTCCATGTACAACCCTCCAAGCTGGGTGAGTTATATCTCCTTACTCCCATTCTTCCCGCATTCTTTGTCATAGGTACTCACCTTGCCATTTTGCGGCAGGAACTATGAAGAGCCATAAGGGAGGTCAACAGCCCATCTCCACAACTAAAGGACCCTGACCAGGCCCTCGGTCCCGGACTCGAAGAAGATCCGGACATATTCGTGGAGCTGGTAGACCGGCTGTTATATCAATTAAGTTGTGATGGCGCCATGGTGGCCATTACGGCCGACTATCCTGGACTGCTACCTGCATCACACGTAAGAAAAACCAAAATCCCAACTCCAAAAACTGGGATCCCCTTTTAGACACTACACCTACCATATACGTATGGTGTTTTATAGGGAAGGCATTCGGGACGCCGTGCCGAACCCGCAGCGACTCGCCAACAAGAGGCACCGAGGCCGGGTAGGCCAAAAAGGAAGGCGGTCAGGACGGAGATGCCGGGGCAGAGGTATGACAAAAAGACCCCGCTCCGTGGTTGTCGTCTTTCTCGAACTGTAATGACGTCCATGTTTCTCTAATAGAAAAAACGCTCGCCGGAATATGTCCGGCGAGGCTGTCGATCATACTTGAAAGTGCAACTATCCCTAGGTGGTTTTGGTAATTCATAACAACATATAGCTCATTGAGCTAATGCTATTCCAAGATGATTATTTCAGGAAAGCTCAATGATTGGCATGGCATGGATGTGAAAGTGGAACCATCAAAATGCTAAGGACAAAGGATTGGCTCAAGCTCAAAAGCTCAAGACTCTTCATTTTATATTTTAGTGATCCAAGATCACATTGAGTCTTTAGGAAAAGCCAATACTATTAAGGAGGGATGAGGTGTTGCTTAATGAGCCTCTTGCTTCATGTGCTTAGTGATATGCTCCAAAACCCTCAACTACTTTCCCATATCCACATATGACCTAAACCCTAAGCCAAACTCGGTCCTACCGATTCTTCCTATCCGGCGCCACCGAGTTTCACTTGTCATTAGCCACTGCCAAACCCTAGCAATTCGGTTCTACCGATAAGGATCTCGGTCTCACCGAGATGGGGTTGCAAACTCTCTGTTTCCCTTTCGTAACTTTTCGGTCTTACCGAAAGAGCGAATCGGTCCCACCGAGATTGCAATGTAAACTCAGTGTTTCCCCTTTGTAACTTTCCGGTCTCACGAAAGAGCAAATCGGTCCCACCGAGTTTGCCTGACCAACTCTCTGGTTAGCTAATTACCAAAATTCGGTCTCACCGAGTTTGTGTAATCGGTCTCACCGAGATTACGTTATGCCCAAACCCTAACCATATCGGTCCCCGAGTTGCACGTTAGTCCCACCGAAAATCACTAACGGTCACTAGGTTTACATTCGGTCGACAGCTTATTGATTCGGTCCCACCGAGATTGGAAAACTGTGTAACGGTTGGATTTTGTGTGGAGGCTATATATACCCCTCCACCTCCTTCTCATTCGAAGTGAGAGCCATCAGAACACACACACCATTCCAACTCATATGTTCTGAGAGAGAACCACCTACTCATGTGTTGAGACCAAGACATTCCATTCCTACCATATGAATCTTGATCTCTAGCCTTCCCAAGTTGCTTTCCACTCAAACCTTCTTTCCACCCAATCCAAATCCTGTGAGAGAGAGTTGAGTGTTGGGGAGACTATCATTTGAAGCACAAGAGCAAGGAGTTCATTACCTACACACCATTTGTTACTTCTTGGAGAGTGGTGTCTCCTAGATTGGCTAGGTGTCACTTGGGAGCCTCCGACAAGATTGTGGAGTTGAACCAAGGAGTTTGTAAGGGCAAGGAGATCGCCTACTTCGTGAAGATCTACCGCTAGTGAGGCAAGTCCTGTGTGGGCGATGGCCATGGTGGGATAGACAAGGTTGCTTCTTCGTGGACCCTTTGTGGGTGGTTGCTTCTTCGTGGACCCTTCGTGGGTGGAGCCCCTTGTGGACTCGCGCAACCGTTACCCTTCGTGGATTGAAGTCTCCATCAACGTGGATGTAGGATAGCACCACCTATCCGAACCACGAACATAACATCCGTGTCTCCAATTGCGTTTGAATTCTCCAAACCCTTTACATTCTTGCAAGTTGCATGCTTTACTTTCCGCTGCCTATATACTCTTTGCATGCTTGCTTGAATTATGTGATGATTGCTTGACTTGTCCTACAATAGCTAAAATCTGCCAAGAACTAAAATTGGGAAAAGGTTAAGTTTTTATTTGGTCAAGTAGTCTAATCACCCCCCTCTAGACATACTTTCGATCCTACAATACTTCCACTAGTCGAGCTCCAGGGCCGGACATAGATGTGGAAGCCGACATGGGGCGGACGCCGGATACTCCTCCTACAGAGGATACGGATAGACTGTCCGTTACAAATTCAGAAGTGGAGAGTGCCATGAATCATAGGCGTTGTCGGGCCGTACTCCGCGACGCTTGCTTCTCACCGGAGGCATTTGATGCCTTCAATTCTGGAGATGCGTACCTCCGTGCTACTCAAAATGGTCTAGCCAGAGCCACGGACCAGTATGTAAGGGATGTACGGGCAAGCAAATCTGAGGATTATATGTATCAGTAGCCCCCGAGACTTGAAACAGTTAACAAAACTGATTTAAGGATCACCTATTGTGCAGGTTCTTACAGAGAAGAATACTCGACTGTCACGGGAACTGGAGGAATGCAAGAGCCAACTTCGGGCCGCCGTTGCCGCATTGAAGGAACCTAAAAAGTCCCCGGTTGGTAACATTTGTTTCAAAGAATAATGGGTACCATATAGCGTGTGGCATGGCTGCAGATTAACAATAGATGTTGCAGATGAATCCAGAGAGAATCCGGAGGACCAGCATGTCGTACGACAGCTAAAGGCTAGCGAACGTGTGTTGACTGAGGTCAGGCGGGAGAAAAACAATATCCAAGACGCTAATACCAAGCTGAGCATGGAACTGAAAGATGTTTGAGCCCAGCTTGCGGACTCCGAGAAGGAGAATAAGCGGCTTCGACGCGGCATTTCAGTAAGTGCTTGAACGAACCATTAAAAGGGGGCGGTGGAGAAGCCGGCTAACAGAGTTATGTCTGCAGGTATGCTGACGGGTCGTCCCGCGGAGGAGATGCCCGTGTCTGCGGGTGATCTTCTACCCGAGCTTTCACAACTGCACGAACAAGTTTGGCAGGTGATGCAAGGTATTGCCCAGGCCTTGTGGCCATCCGTCTCCCTGCCAGAAGGCATTGGAGAGCTTGCGGAGAAGCTCAAGGGAGCACGGCGGCGCTTCCGATTATGGAAGATATCGGCCTGCCGTCAAGGTGCCAGGGAAGCCTGGGCCATGGTGAAGACACGGTATACCAAGGTTGACCCAAACCACATGGCCGAGGTCGGACCTGTGGGGCCCGATGGGAAAGAGATCCCCGTTAGCTTAGTGTATGGGCAAGTAGAATTAGCCGCAAAGTATTCTCAACAGGATTGTAGGCTAGACAACCTGTTGGATGGTATAGAAGAGGAATTTAGTCAGTCTACATGACTATGTAATTAAAGTGACATGTATAATGCCTTCTAGCCGGATTGTAAATCATTTGTCATGGCAGACCTTTTCGCTTCAACCTCGGGACCCGATAGTCCGGAGTGTATCTAAATACCCGCTCAGTTATATAAGAACCGGGGTATGCGTGGAGACTAGGCGTAGGGGTCATTAGTGCTTGAACAGACAAGTGCCCAACTAGTTATGTTATATTACATGGGTAGTAAGAAACATCTCCCAGGGAGAATAGTTCCGTTAAGGGTTCCTTTCCCTGGGTATGCATGCCCTAAAGTGCATGTCCGGACTGCGAGAGGAAACACAGGCAAAAACATCTGGGGGCACATATGGAAAATAAATTAAAATCATCTTCTGTTCACCGACCGAATATTCCCTTAAGAACGCTAGCTTTCGGCTTCACCCAGTCTGAGGTACACATCTGGCTGACCCGGCAGTAACAATCGCAGAGGTGCTCCCCTTATGCCCTAGCCGAATTAACGGGAACGTAGGGCATAAATACAAGAGCCAGGCAACCCAGCTTGGCCAAAACTTAAGTCATATCGATGCATATAATGGCGAAGAAAAGGTACATGCGGAAGAATAACATATGTGCGGGGCATGAAACCCAGATAAATAATTAAGCTTCTGTGCAAGAAGCCCCCAGGTATAATGAGCGCGGTTAGCGCGTCTATAGTGTGCAAGCGAGGCACAAGTTGGCCCTTGACGGCCTTGAGAAAGAATAAAAGAAAGAAAGAGAAAAAAGACAGATAATGTATACGCGAAAAATGGATAGAGGAAGGACACGAGCATAGAGTCCGGCGCTAGGCGTAGAATCTTCGGAGTCTAGCTGCGTTTCATGGGTTCGGCTCAAGTCGATTATTCGATGCATCCCTCAGACGGTACGCTCCATCGGTCAGAACTTGGTCGATAATGAAGGGACCTTCCCATTTGGGCTCGAGCTTGGTCTTTTTCTTCTCCGGCAGGCGTAGAACTAACTCGCCAACGTTATAAGTTTTGGCCCATACTTCTCTGCTTTGGTATCTGCGATCCTGTTGCTGATAGAATGCGGAACGGGCTTTTGTCACGTCGCGCTCCTCCTCCAGGTTGTCCAGACTGTCCTGCCGATCAAGCTCGGCTTCTCTTTCTTCATACATGCACACTCGAGGTGAGTCATGAATTATATCGCAGGGCAGAACTGCCTCTGCGCCGTACACCATAAAGAAGGGTGTATATCCGGTGGTACGATTTGGCGTGGTCGGCGGCCCCCAGAGTACGGAGTCGAGGTCCTCTACCCAGTGCGTATTAGACTCCCTTCAGGAACGCACTAATCTGGGTTTGATGCCGCTCATTATAAGACCATTTGCTCGCTCAACTTGGTCATTGGTTTGTGGGTGATAGACGGAAGCATAATCGAGCTTGATGCCCATGTTGCTGCATCAGAGTTTTACCTCGTCGGTCGTGAAGTTCGTGCCGTTGTCAGTGATGATGCTATGGGGGGCGCCATAACGGTGTACAACCCCGGATATGAAGTCTATCACCGGTCTGGATTCGGCTGTTTTAACAGGTTTGGCTTCTATCCATTTGGTAAATTTATCCACCATAACCAGTAAGTATTTTTTCTTATGGGTTCCCCCTTTAAGGGGTCCAACCATGTCAAGCCCCCAGACCGTGAAGGGCCAGGTAATGGGGATTGTTTGGAGGGCGGTGGGTGGCATGTGGCTTTGGTTTGCAAAAAGCTGGCAACCGACGCAACGTTGGACCAAGTCCTGTGCGTCTGCCCAGGCCGTCGGCCAATAAAAACCTGTACAGAAGGCCTTGCTTACAAGGGCCCGGGCTGCGGCGTGGTGGCCGCCGAGTCCGGCGTGAATTTTTGCCAGAAGCTTCCGCCCTTCCTCTTCGGAGATGCACCTTTGAAGGACTCCGGTAGTGCTTTTTTTATACAGCTCTCCCTCGTGGACCCTGTAGGCTTTAGATCGCCGCACTAGGCAGCGTGCCTCATTTTGGTCCTCGGGAAGTTCCTGCCTAGTTAGGTAGGCCAGGAATGGTTCTGTCCATGGGGCGATGATGGCCATTATTACATGGGCTGAAGGTGTTATTTCGGTGGCAGAGCCTCCGATTATGTCAGAGTGTTCGTTCTCGGGCATTTTGGTCGGGTCCGGACTATTGTTACCGGTGTCCCCTTCCCATACCACGGATGGCTTAAACAACCTCTCCAAAAAGACGTTGGGGGGGATCGCGTCGCATTTTGCGTCGATGCGGGCGAGGATATCCGCCGCCTTATTGTTTTCCCGAGCCACATGGTGAAATTCGAGCCCCTCGAACCGAGCTGACATCTTTAGGAGCTGTCGAAGTGCATGATCCAATTGGAGTATGCGCCATACTCTTTAGGGAGTTCGGCTTCTGTCCATTCGGCGACAAAGTCGGCCAATACTTGCGATTTAATGGCTCGCCGAGGTTTGTATGTTATGTCGAACGGGAGGAGCTCATTGCCCATTTGGCAATCCGGCCCGTGGCGTCGCGGTTGTTTATAATATCATTAAGTGGCACTTCCGAGGCTACTATAATCGAACACTCTTGAAAGTAGTATCGCAGCTTCCGGGATGCCATGAATACCGCATAGGCTATCTTTTGATAATGTGGGTACCATGATTTGCATGGAGTGAGGACAGTGGATACATAATATACCGGCTTTTGAAGAGGGAATTTATGTCCGTCCGCTTCTCGTTCGATGACGAGCACTGCGCTTACAACCTGATGAGTTGCCGCAATGTACAACAGCATTGGTTCACCAATGTTTGGCGCGGCCAGGATTGGGTTGGTTGCCAGTATGGCTTTTATTTCTTCCAATCCGGCTGTGGCAGCGTCCGTCCACTCGAAGTGTTCGGTGTGCCAAAGGAGGCGATAAAGGAGTAATGCCTTTTCTCCTAAGCGGGAGATAAAGCGGCTTAGAGCCGCCACACATCCAGTTAATTTCTGGATTTGTTTGAGGTCCGTTGGGATAGCCAACTATGACAGAGCATGGATTTTGGCCGGATTAGCTTCAATTCCTCTACTAGAGACAATGAAGCCCAGGAGCTTTCCGGCTGGTACACCGAAAACGCATTTTCCGGATTGATCTTGATGTCGTATGTTCGGAGGTTGTCGAATGTGAGCCTCAAGTCGTCTATTAGAGAGTCGACGTGTTTGGTTTTGACGACCACATCGTCTACGTATGCCTCTACTGTTTTGCCGATCTGTTTCTCCAGACATGTCTGAATCATGCGCTGATATGTTGCGCCGACGTTTTTGAGCCCAAAAGGCATTGTGGTGAAACAGAAGGGGCTGTATGGTGTGATAAATGCTGTTGCGGCTTGGCCGGACTACGCCATCTTGATTTGGTGGTAGCCAGAGTATGCGTCAAGGAAACACAATGACTCGTGTCCTGTGGTAGCATCGATAATTTGATCAATGCGGGGGAGGGGGAAGGGATCCTTTGGGCAGGCCTTGTTGAGGTCCTTAAAATCGACACACAAGCGCCAGGATTTGTCCTTTTTTGGTACCATCACCAGGTTTGCTAGCCAGTCCGGGTGTTTTATTTCTATAATGAATCCGGCCTCCAATAACTTGGCTAGTTCCTCTCCCATAGCTTGTCTCTTAGGTTCAGAGAAACGCCGAAGAGTTTGCTTGACCGGCTTGAATCCCTTTAGAATATCGAGGCTGTTCTCGGCCAGCCTGCATGGGATTCCTGGCATGTCTGAGGGTTGCCAGGTGAATATGTCCCAATTCTTGCGCAGGAACTCTCGTAGTGCGGCGTCCACGGCGGGTTTAACTGTGCCCCGATGGAGGCTATTTTTGTAGGGTCCGTTGGGTGGACTTGGAATTTGACTATTTCATCCGCTGGTTTAAAAGAGGTGGACTTGGATCTCTTGTCAAGTATCACGTCGTCCCTGTCCACTGTGGAGCGTAGCGTGGTTAATTCCTCGGCCAAAAGGGCTTCGAATAATGCCTCGAGGGCCAATGCGGCTATTTTGTTTTCGATGCAGAGTGCTATGTCTGGATCACTAGCGAGAGTGATGATTCCGTTGGGCCCGGGCATTTTGAGCTTCATGTACCCATAATGGGGTATGGCTTGGAAGATCGTGGACGCCTCCCGTCCTAAAAGGGCGTGGTATCCACTACTGAACAGGGCCACTCGGAATATAATTTCTTCAGACCTATAGTTCTCCGGTGTGCCGAATACCACATCTAGTGTGATTTTCCCAGCACAGCGTGCTTCCCGACTGGGGATGATTCCTCTGAAGGTTGTGTTGCTTTGCTCAATGAGGTTCCAGTCTATTTCCATTTTTTGAAGAGTTTCCTCATAGATGAGGTTCAATCCACTGCCGCTGTCCATGAGTACTTTGGTGAGTCGAAAGCTATCCACAATTGGACTGAGGAACAATGCAGCTGGTGCTCGGGCTGTTCAGAATTTAGGTTCGTCACTGGCATTGAAGGTAATAGCCGTGTCACTCCATGGATTTATTGCTGCCACGTGGCAGATTTCGGCGAGGCTGCGGAGTGTTCGCTTGCGCCTATTATTTGATGTGAAGGTTTCAAAGACTGTTAATACCGTATTGTTATCCACGGGATGGTGCTCTGTGGCATTTGGGATGAGAAGATCCTCACCACTTTTGGCCACCTGCCGGAGTATCCAACATGCTCTATGGCTGTGTGTTGGTATGGTATCCGCTGTACTATGAAGTTTGCAGGGTCCATTAAGCCATCCCTCCAATACGGCTCCATGCCCTGTAGAGGGTTTTTGTTTCTTTGTAACTAACTCGGGTGTCTTATGATAGTGCATCCTTTTACTTCGGACTGGGTGTATATTCCGAGCCGGATTATCCCAAAATTTTGTTTCGGTTTTCCAGGCGCTTTCCATCGCACAGTACTTTCGTACTATGGACGCCAAGTCAGCGAAGCGTGATATGTCACGGCGACTTAAGGCGTTAAGGATTCCCTTGTCCATGCAATTATTGCAGAAAAATGAGACTGCGTCTTCCTCGTGACAGTCCTTAACCTTGTTTATCACAAGGAGGAATCTGGCCCAATAATGATGTACTGTTTCATGGGGCTCTTGCCTGATGTGGGAAAGATCATTTATGTCTGGGTGGGTGGGTGGATTTGAGTCCGAACCCCTACCCGATCTGAGACCCATGGGCTGAGGAGTTTCCAATCTTGGAAGATAGGATTCCGGGATGTTGCCCGATAAGTCTGGCCCGCTGCCTGACTCTAGGTTCAGGGCTTGGGTGATGTCCTCCAGTAAACGGGTATCCGGCTCGGAGAGCTCAGGAATCCGGACATAGTTGGTCCTCAAGATAGAGGAAGAATCGCTGCATTGATCCTCCACCACCGCAACATGATGGGTGACCGGTGGAGAGTTAATCTCCCTTTGGTCGGGTTTAAGCCCAATCCGATCATAGTCTGTAGCGACTCCCAAGGTGGTGATACGATCCAAGTGCTCGTTTTGGGAAGAGAGCTCCATTGGATCCATCTGCTCGGGAAATTCCGAGCCAACGTGGAGGCTGTTTTTGATGACCCGAGAAGTCATCGTCGGTGCAGCGGCTGAACGGGTGGTCATGATGAAACTGCCAAGCCGGAGAGTTTGGCCGACAGCCAGGGCTCCCCCGACGGTAATGTTGTTTTTAACAACGAGACGAGGCATCCTTCCTTACGGTGATGACACAGTGGAACTCTCAATGAAAGCACCAATGCCGGTGTCAAAACCGGCGGATATCGGGTAGGGGGTCTCGAACTGTGCGTCTAAGGCGGATGGTAACAGGAGGCAGGGGACACGATGTTTTACCCAGGTTCGGGCCCTCTTGATGGAGGTAAAACCCTACGTCCTGCTTGATTATTCTTGATAATATGAGTAGTACAAGAGTTGATCTACCACGAGATCAGAGAGGCTAAACCCTAGAAGCTAGCCTATGGTATGATCGTATAGTGTGCCCTACGGGACTAAACCCTCCGGTTAAT